>NC_133364.1:14458939-14476346 GCF_049309525.1 Garra rufa | reverse complement strand
ATTTAATTTTATTTATTTTATTTTTTTTAAATTACCAAGTAATTTTCAAAAGTCATCATAATACTCAGATTTGGTCCTTAAGAAACAGCAATTATTCCTAGAATTATTTGTAGATGACATTTATTTTTGCTTATTTATTTATGATTAAAGATATAGTAAAAGCAGCAATATGGTGAAATATTTAAACATTATTAAATTAAGTATTTTTTTTTATGAATTGTCAGCAGCTTTGTAGAAATCGTTCTAAACGAAACAGCGTTTATTTGTAGAAATACTAATTACTGATACTTTTAATCAATTTCAAGCATCCTTTATAAACAAAAGTATTAATTTCTTTTAAAAAAATGTACAGACTCCAAACTTTTAAACCTCAGTGTTTGTAAATAATATACCTATATCTCTAGATATCAACCACTAGTGGTGAACATCCACAGACATTATAAAGTCCCACTGCTGCCAAAAGTAGGGAACTGTGCCACAAGCAACCAACGTCCCTCAATATACTGTAGAAGTGAACTCTGTTTCTCAGCCCAGCAGGAAAAGGGGAGGGGCGGTAAGACGGATGAAGCCCTACCTGCCACTTGTCTTTCACCGGTCTGCCAGTTTGATGCCGCAGACGCTAATGGCTCTCAAGGGAGGCGGCAAATTAAGCGTGCTTGGCTTGTAATGAATTCGGAGGTGCATGTTCTCTAAATGCAGCCTGAAAGAGAAAGACCTGAGAGTCCGGAGACAAACGGGGCGAAGAAAACGTATCAAACATACTCAGTCCGGTTTTCAGTCAATGGCCAGTGGCTGTGTAATATTTGTAGAGTATTATAGAGGAAATCAAACTCCCTTCGACATAAAGGCTGACAAAATAGCATGTATATTTTAGCAGGCTGAAGAGGCAGCGTGAAATTAAAATTCATGCCGGCTCGGATTCATAAGTTAAAAGAGAATGCGCAATCAGTACCACCTGATTGGACACAAAAGGTGTTGGAGGTGCTCAGTGGCTTTTCACAGTTGAATGGCACCTATTTGATGAGAGGAAAACAGACACCAATTAAATTATTCCACAAGGCTTTATCCTAGTGGTCGCACAAGCGAGGCTCAAGCGTGCAGCTTTACTGTAATCATTAGACAGTGCCCCAATGGAAAATGCATGAGCGATGTCACCTCAATATTCTCACCCAGCTTCACAAAATCCTTGTAAATTACTCCCTATCAAACGAGACCCCTCTGGGACTCTAATATGCAAGTGATTCAGATAAGACAAAGAAATGAGACGCACTGTTATGGCCCAAACTGTGTCATTTTGGGACACCCTATACTAAGGGTTTTCAACCAGTGGTTCATGGAGAAGATAATTGAAATTTCTGAATAATAACTAATTTCTATTTTTTTAAGTAATGCCCAAGTGTAGTACTGTCTTTTATATTCTAATTCAGTTCCTGAATGCAAAATTTTAATATTTGAATTTAAATGTTTGAATTGAAGGTTACACTTTAAGGTGTTATTACTGTGTAATAATACTGTAGTTAACAACATGTATTTACTAAAGGGTTATGGTTAGGATTGGGGTTTGATTTAGAGGTTAGTTGCTTGTAATTATGCATAATTCACTGTTCTTACTATAGTACACTACCAGTCAAAAGTCAACTACCAGATTGTTAAAGAAGTCTCTTCTGCTCACCAAGCCTGCATTTATTTGATTAGAAAGGTACAGCAAAAACAGTACAATTTTAAAATATTTTTACTATTTAAAATAACTCTTTTCTATTCGAATATATTTTAAAATGTAATTTATCCTGTAATTTCAAAGCTGAATTTTTAACATCATTACTCCATTCACATGATCCTTCAGAAATCATTCTAATGTTCTGATTTGCTGCTCAATAAAACATTATTATGTTGAAAACAGCTGAGTAGATTTTTTTTGTCAGATTTCTTTGAATAGAAAGTTTAGAAGAACAGCTTTTATCTCAAATATAAAGCATCCTTGTTGCTAGAATTTCTAAATATAATAAAAAAAAAATACTGAATCCAAGCAATAGTGTATAATGTTACAAATGCTTTTTATTTCAGATAAATGCTAATCTTTGGATCTTTATTCATTGAAGAATCCTTAAATGTACTCAACTGTTTTAAATATTGTTAATAATAATAAAAAGTGTTTCTTTAACAGCAAATCAGCATATTAGAATGATTTCTGAAGTATCATGTGACACTGACACCGAAGTAATGATAGCTTTGATCACAGGAATAAAATAAACTTTAAATTATATTCAAATAAAATGTAAAATATTTAACAATATTACTGCTTTTGCTGTATTTTAAATCAAATAAATGCCGCAAAACACATTTAAAATCTTGACTGGTAGTGTAATAACATGTAATGTGTAACAAGGACACTGTAAAAAGCTTTAAAGACAGATGCATTTAAGTTTAATACATTAACCTTATGTGCCGGTGTGGAAGAACACTTCATTTCCCAGAATACATTGCAATTCAGTTACAATTCAATTAAATTTCATGTCATTCCGATGCTTTTAATTTTAAACAGAGCCTGTATTCTGTACACCCTTGGAAGATAATGTTTTAAATTAAATTTATAATGGAGAAAATATTGCTTTTTTATTCTAGGCTTTCTATTTGAGAGTCTGGGCAGGGGGTCTCTGGGCCTGTAAAGGTAAAAAAAAATAATAATGTGATTTTGAGCAAAAACGTTTATCTGAAACGTCAGGCCCGTATTCCTTTCACTTCATTTGTTTGGGTATTTTCTGAACATCAAGGGCAACAAATTAAGCATTGCTTTTCCCTTTCTGTACCTCTTTTTCCAAGGAAAAGAGAAAGAATGATAACACCGCCACCTCCAGAAGCATTTGAAATTCTGACAGTGACTCCCTCTCTCCATCTTGCTCCTCTCTCCCGCCGCCACCCCCGCGACTTCAATCGCTCTGGCCTCAGCATGCATTCATCAGCTGCCGAATTAGAATTTGTTTCCTCACAAACCATTGATCATCGGCCTATTACCAGGCAAATGACAGTTAATTACCCACTACATTAACCACCGGGACCCGGGGACCGGCCGCCTGTGCCATCAGTCACAGTGATGAATGTGGCAAGTTCAGTAATGCGCGGCCGTTCTCGCGTCCGCCTGCCACGCTGAGAGCAACCCCTGGATCTCACTTCTCGGCACCCAGGGAAAATCTATGGCAATCTGCATAATTACAGGCTCAGGGTTAATAACAGACAAATGATTTGTTGCGTCTCGAGCAGCAGGCGCTCTCTCGCTGCTACCGTGCGCCGCTGTGTCTGCGGTTAGCATCGGCGCTAACTTTAACGTCAATGTTTGGGGTGCTGTGAGTTGAGGCTGGAGAGACTATAAAAGTTGGGATTTAGCTTTAAATATTGATGCTTGCGTTACTGATGTTGTAGAGAGGATCGATCCTCACATTAAATATCGACTGCAAGTGTTTGGGATCTTGAGGTAAAAACTAGTGATTTTATTATTTATTAGCATAAAAATGTATGCGTGTCATGATCATCTAAGTGAAAAAATCTGGCAATTTTTTAAATGTTTGATATAACTTAAAACAATAGAAAACCCTTTACTTAAATGACCCTTTGCAAACAGCTTAAACCAATCAATCATGATTGATCTGACCAATCATAACGCTGAATCTGCCATTTTGTCCAACAAACAAATCAAAAAGGAGAGTAGAATAACTTTGCTGGCCTTAAACTTGAAAAATTGTATTTTTGTCTTTTCAAAGCTGAAATAAAATAAGTTATGATGTTCATGTTTATTTCGTGCGTTAAGTAAATATGAAAAGATGATTTCTGTGCTGTTTGAAATGGGGCAACACAGGGATCTGTCACAACATATTGAAGAGCCAAAAAACGGCATTTATTGTTTGAGTTTCTTAAAGAAATTACAATATTTGAAAGCTGAGACCTTGTTTCATACCTGAAGTAACCTGCTCTGTCTTGTCTGTCGGCGTGTTGTCAGTTTCCTCTTTGCTTCGCGATGTATTTTTGACTGAGTGAGAACGAACATATAGCAGCAACAGTGATGGGCCTTTCGAAGGGTCAATTAGCACAAAGGGAACTTTTTAGCCTTTTTTTTGTTTTTAAAACTCAGTCAGAGTCATGATTTGCTACTGTTTCAGTTATTATTGGGGGAGGGGCATTCTCAGAGCATCTGATTGGACGAAAATCTCTGCAGTGCAGAATGAGTCATCAGAATTTCTGCCTTATTATTTTCCTGAAGAGAAAGAGTTTAAAAATAAACAGCCAGTTTTTAGAAGTACACTAGCATGTGGATGACTTCAAAATCTAGTACATAAAGCTTCCAAATGATTGATCATGCTCTATAGTTATTGTTAATCAAGGTAACATGAAAAAACAGGCCTAGTTGATTATGCTTTTTTAAAGTTAAATAGTTGCAATTACCTATTTTATCCTTAGAAATCACAGAAATGTCCACTTAAACAAGCTTTCGGATTGGATTGGAAAAAAAAAGAAAATATGAAAAGAGGATCGGTTTGCGTGCTGTTTGAACTGAGGCAATACAGGGATCTGTCACGACACATTAAAGAGCCACAAAACAATATTTATTGTGGGGTGGGGGTCTTTGCAAAGAGTCAGTTAGCATAGTTTTCTATCCCAGACGTATTTCCTGTTGAAAAATGAACTTTTTGGCCTTGTTTTGTTTTTAAAACTCAGTCAGAGTCATGCTTTGCTACTCGTTAGTTGGTTTCAGTTGTGGTTGGGGGAGGGGCATTCTCATCCTAGAGAGCATCTGATTGGACGAAAATGTCTGCAGCGCAGAATGAGTCATCAGAATCTTTGCCTGAAGAGAAAGACAAATTTGATAAAGAGAAAGAGTTTTATAAAGTAAATAGACACATTTTAGAAGTATACTAGCATGTGGATGACAAAATCTAGTACATACAACTTCAGATTCAATTTCTTGGGGTCTCCAAATGTTTGATTAAGG
Organism: Garra rufa; assembly: GCF_049309525.1. Lineage (NCBI taxonomy): Eukaryota > Metazoa > Chordata > Actinopteri > Cypriniformes > Cyprinidae > Garra > Garra rufa. The sequence goes on along the minus strand of NC_133364.1, from coordinate 14,471,365 downwards.
TAAAATAAAAAGTCTGATAATCTGAAGTTTTGGCCTGTTTGATTTACGATTTTTAAAGTTAAATAGTTGAAATTACCTATTTGCGACCCTGGACTACAAAACCAGTCATAAGGGTACATTTATTTTTTAAATTGAGATTCAAGCTAAATCTGGAATCTGAGGGTTCAAAAAAATCCAAATATTGAGAAAATCGCCTATAAAGTTGTCTAAATTAAGTTCTTAGCTATGCATATTACTAATCAAAAATTAAGTTTTAATATATTTACAGTAGGAAATGTACAAAATATCTTCATCTAATGATTATTGCTACAAATATACCCGTGATACTTTCCACTGGTTTTGTAGTCCAGGGTCACATTTTATCCTCAGAAAGTGCAGAACGTTCCACTTAAACAAGCTTTCAGTTTTGCTTTTATTTGGATTGAAAAGAAAAGTCGCTCAACCCTGTACAGAAAGCAGGAGGGACCAGTTGGAGCGGGTTGGCAGATGCTATCAAACGTGTACTTTCTTCAATCTAGCGGCTACATGTGTGATTTTCGAAGATTAAACAACTCTTGGGGCAAAATTATTTCAATTACAGCGGGCGTGACCTGGGAATTGTCTGTGGGATAAGATTTTCCTCCTTGAGTGCCCTGACTTTGCCTGGCTACTGGCTCAATCAGTTCTAATCTGCACCTGGACTCTGATATCCTAATGATGAATTATGGGCCTCTCAGCTTTCCACTGCAGGGCAGATAGTACAGCTCTCCGCTGACCTGTCAGCTCGCTTAGGCTGAGGCAGAGACCCGCGATAATTACCCAGAAAAGACCATGTGCGTGTTTAAAACTCATGAGCATCACATGAACATCATTCACTCATTAGGCCCTTCACTCTGTCTCTTCCTCTCTCTCACCTCGGTAAAGGGTTTTTACAACCGGGGCGTGAGATCGAGCGCAGAAATTCTTCCTGAAAGTAAAGGGTAATTGTTTTCTGACATGGAAAGTTACTGCTTCTATCTGCCTCAACAGGGTAATTACTGTAAACAGCTCTCTAAGAAGACAACAACTTGAGGAATTGACTCGAGAAACCGCTATTATGAGATAATAACGCAAAGACTCGTATCGGGAGATAAAACGCCGGCTTTAATGGACTCCCGAAAAACAACGGCGGTCAAATATTTTCACGCATCTGTGTATTCAATAAACAGCCGAGATGAAAGGTGCGGAGCCTCTTTCAAGTGAAAATCACAGCGAAACACAAAATAATTATGCCCTCACCATCCAAAAGCTTTAGAGGGCTTTTCAGCAAGAAAATCTGGCAGGGGTGTGCGGGGATTCGGAGGGGTATTTTGAAGAGGGGTGTAATGAAAGTTTTCAACCCCCGCAGGGCCCAGATGTGCACTTTGATAGGCACTTCTCGGTGCCAACCCACCTGCAGTTGCAAGCTGGGCACCGGGGTGTGCCACGCTAGCCCTGCAATTATCTGCACCAAACATGCGCAATCCCACGAGTCATTGCTCTTCACAGCTAATTAAGCTAATCTCAACTGGAGGGGACCATCCAAAAACATAATGTGTCCAGGCGAATGATCTCAAAACCGCTTAGCCCGAATGGAAATGCCGGCGTTGGGAGCCTAACGTTCTTGAATGCAAACAAAATGGCGGCTGGTTTAGAGGTAGCGTTCACGCAGTCAGTGTTTCAGATTTGACCACCATATTTACAAACAGGTGTGACTCTTACATTGTCTTGCTCATAAAAAATAGCAGTCAGGTGCATATGGGAAATATATATGAAAAACCTACAATGCCCCTCAAAGGAGACTTTTCTGCTCATTAAGGCTGTGTTTATTTGATTAAAAATACAGAAAAAAACTGTAATATTGTGAAATATTATTGCAATTTAAAATAGTGGTTTTCTATTTCATTATTCTTTAAAATAGAATTTATTCCTGTGATGCAAAGCTGAATTTTCAGCATCACTACTCCAGTCTTCAGTGTCATATGATCCTTCAGAAATCATTCTAATATGCTGATTTATTATCAATGTTGGAAACAGTTGTGCTGCATAATATCATTATTATTATTTTCAAAATTATTTTTTGGAACCCGTGATACTTTTTTCAGGATTCTTTGATGAATAAAATATTAAAAAGAACAGCATTTATTTAAAAAAATATATATATTGTGACATTACACCTTTCAAAGTTTGGGGTTAGTCTTTTTTTCCTTTCTTTCTTTCTTTGAAAGAAATTAATACTTATATTCAGCAAGAATGAATATCCTCGTAGAAAAGATTTATATTTTGAATAAATGCTGTTCTTTTTACCTTAGAATCCTAGAAAAAAAGTATCACAGGATCCAAAAAAATATTAATCAGCACAACTGTTTCCAACATAGATAATAAAAGTACTAAATAAGTATATTAGAATTATTTCTGAAGGATCATGTGACGCTGAAGACTGGAGTAACGGCTAATGAAAATTCAGATTTGCATCACAGAAATAAATTATATTTTAAAGTATATTAAAATAAAAAACTGTTATTTTGAATTGCAATAATATTTCACAATATTACTGCACTTTTGATTAAATAAATGGAACTTTGATGAGCAGAAGAGACTTTTTAAAAATATTAAAAATCTTACTAATCCCAAACTTTTGAGCGGCAGTGTAGGTCAAGTACCTTTTCTATTCCTCCAAAAGCCAACTATAATTGCGTCTATAACATTTGACAAATGTGAAATTTGCAATCGCCAAACTATTTAATACATAAAATAGCAGTCAGGGGCGAATTAAATAGTCTGTATGAACAAATAACTGAAGTCAAATAGCTTTTCTACTCTTGAAATCGCCTACTAATTGACAAAGATGCCAACTTCCATTAAAGTTGACAACTGGAAATTTAAAATTGACAAATTATTTAATAAATGAATTCAATAAAATAGCAGTCAGGAGTGAATTAAATAGTCTATATGAACAAAAAAACTGAATTCAAATAGCTTTTCTACTCTTGAAATTGCCTACTAATTAACAAAGATGCCAACTTCCATTAAAATTAACAATTGAAAATTTGCAATTGATAAATGATTTTTATTGGCTATTTGTTTTCTCATATTATTAACAGCTCTTGAGCTCTTAGAATAGCACATGCTAACTAACCTTATGTGATTTACCTGGCAGTTTTGTGCAGTCACTTTTGTTAATATCCAAACTGTGTGTGAACTCATGTATTTAGAGCTTTAAACCAGGGCCGACAACCTTATTCGCTGCTTTGTTAATAGAGGAAAGGGTTGCTGAAAGACCGTCCTACGGTTGTTCATGGCATCGGCGAATAAACGTGTTGAGCTGTCACGTTAGGGCATTGTGTAGGTGTTGGAACATTAAATGGATCATTCTAAAGGTCTAACTTCATAGAAAATGCTGGAAAGATGCATTGCGGTGTATGTGGCCTTTGGTGAATGATAGTTATGGCTACATGAAATGCTTTGAAGTATACATCACCTAGGAGCCAATGTCATTTTAGAGAGGGAGCAAAACAACTTTTCGATACTCTAAATCATACTTGAGAGATGGTGTCTTTTTTTTAAAAAAAAGAGATGGCCTTCGTTTTTAAGAAGTTGAAAGAGCTGTCAAAAATGAGTGTTTGTTGTCTCGTTTTTTGCAGAACTCATATTCTGCCAAGGATTGAAAATAGGCAGAAAACAATAGCGTCCTACCCCTGACTCCGTAGCTGAATCCCTGACCTTCCCATCAGGACAATTTAGCACGGAAGAAAAATAGCGGATTAAGTATTTGCACCTCTACCTCAAATTCGATCGATGGTGATTACAAGTGCCCGTTTTGACCTCTCCGCGATTTCAGATTACATGTGAAAAGCCCAATTTAATTACAGGAAGTCAAGAACACACACATTTGCAAGAATGGAGCATTATTGGCCACGTAATTGCCAGACATGTGAAGTGAATTGTATTGAGGAGAGGTTAATGGTGGCAAAGCTTTTTTCCAAGCACAACATAGCAATTACAGGACGCCTTCAGAGCTTTTAACATCTCCACGCCATCTCATTTAACACAAAATAGAGGCGAGAGGGGACGCCGGATTTCTTTGTTCTGTAGCTTTATCTGTTAATTTATTTCCTGAGGACGCAAGACTTAAACCATCTGTTCCTCAGATGAGAATTCGTTCTTAATATGGAGGCCTCCTGCTTCCAGACGCTGTTTGAAATGTCACAAGACACCAGAAACTGTGAGAAAGGGAGAATGAAAGGAAAAACATCTCAGGCCTTATAGAAGGATCGGAGTCATTCGTTTGTGGCCAGAAACTGGACACTGTTTGTATTTCAGCCAAAAAACATAATGAAATTTATTTTGCCCTTACATTAACAATATTAATGCATATTGGATGCATGTACAGTACATTGTGGTTTATAAGTTTGCTTTGGGTTGAAACAAATATGCATTAGGTAAAATTAAATCACAGTGAACAACTTTGTTTTTATGCATTAATGATTTATGAATTTTTGGTTATTATTAAAATCACGGGTAGAGTTTATCACTTGTATGTAGAGCTTTGATGGTATTATGTGTCAGTGTAGAATGTCATACAATGGATGTTTATAGAAATGAACAGTTTATTTTTGTATAGGTTTTTAATTTTGAATCAAGCAGTTTTTGTGCATTTTTCCTGTCAGTACAATTGAAGCAACAAATGCTTCAATAAAAGGTTGTTAAGTTGTTTTGAACTGTGCAAGCTTTACTGAGTTTGACTTTGAATAGATTTTTTGTTGTTGATGATGGATGGACATGTTATAACTATATTGAATGTGCATCCATTTAGTTTTTATCCTTTTTTTCAATTCTACTGTCTTGTCAGAGAAATTTAATTAAATTACAGATGCCTGAATAATCAAGTTTTTAAATAAATGATGTGTATACAAAGTAATTTTAACTAGTTTTGACTGTAGGAAAGGAGAAAACCAATAGCGCCATATTGTTGCAGCACTAGATTTGCAGATCCCATCTGTGGAAAGGTCTTGAAAACCAACCTGATTAATTTTCCTTTCCTTTCTCTTACTGAAAAAGATAATTAAGAAATATTTAATGTAGGATTTTAATTAGACAGAATCCTGAATGCTGCCCTACATTGAGCTTGAGGGGTGTTTTTGTGGACCCAATGATTGAAATGTTTTAATCACTGATAAAATAGATTGGATGTATTTTTTTTTCCTCTCTCAGGAATTCCCAGTGGCAGTTAAAATGAAAACCACCTTGATATTATTCAGAGTAAAGTAATTAGTCGAATGAAGATAAAGCCAAATGAACTCTTGATCAATACATTAACCGGCACCCCTCTCTCTCTCTCTCTCTCTCTCTCTCTCTCCTCCCACCTCTCTCTTTTCAAAATCAAATTAATTATACGCACTCCTCTCAGTATCAAAACCCTCTGTCGCTTTGTGCAGGGGACATATGGGTATCAGAGTAATGCGTTACGGACAGCAGCACCTACACTTCCCGCGGTGTGATGCTTCTTTTTTATGCAGATTGGTGCTAGAGAGAAGTGAATCAGTGCAAATGATCTTGCTATCCAAGCCTGACAATGGAGAGGTCTCTAATGAACAGGCCAAGAGCAGAGTGCTTTTTTTTAAACGAGAGCTTACAAAGGCCATGGGTCTGATCAAATCCAAATATCTGGAACGGATAGTGTGGAGGGATGCCGCAGTAACTTTGATTGGAGGGAAATGCTTAGCAATTTTACAACGGACTGCTTTGCCCATCATGTTCCTTTTTCTTTTTTGTCGGTGTTAGCCCTAGGGGTGTGTGATAATGACAGAAAATGATATTTTCTGGAATTTTGTCAATAATTAGACGATATTTTGCGGAGCGTGTTATTGTGCTTGTACTTTGACAAATTTAGAATTGCCATGGACAGCTGACTCTTAAATTCTTAAATTTAAAGAAGTTCTTTCTTTCTTCAGTTGTAAAGAAATTGTTTTTTTTTTTCAGGAAAGCGTTTTAGGATTTCTCTCTGTATAGTGGACTTCTATGGTGCCCCTGAGTTTGAACTTCCAAGATGCAGTTTAAATGCAGCTTCAAAGGGCTCCAAATGATCCCAGCTGAGGAAGAAGGGTCTTATCTAGCGAAATGATTGGTTATTTTCTAAAAAAAATTACAATTTGTATACTTTTTACCCAAATGCTTGTCTTGTCTAGCTCAGCTTGAACTCCGGTTCAGGACAGTTAGGCTATGTCGAAAAACTCCCATCTTCAAAAGCTTCCTAAATTGAGCAGAAGTACTGACCCAGTGTTTACAAAGTGAACATGCAAAGATCATCAAACGCCCTTTAAAAAAAAGGTAAAACAGCAATGAAGTATGATTTTGAAGTTGAAAAAAAAAAAATCTGATTGAAATTTTTCGACATATCCTAATTGTCTTAATACACAGAGTTCACGCAGAGCTAGACAAGACGAGCATTTGAAGTTCAAATGTATATAAATTGTATATAGATTGTCTTGCCAGATAAGACCCTTCTTCCTTGGCTGGGATTGTTTAGAGCCCTTTGAAGCTGCATTTAAACTGCATTTTGGAAGTTCAAACTCGGGGCACCATTGAAGTCCACTATATGAAATCCTGAAATGTTTTCCTTAAAAACATAATATATAACATGGACATCTTGGATGACAAGGGGTGAGTAAATTATCAGTATATTTTTGTTCTGTAAGTGAACTTCTTTAATCAACAAATTAAAATAATAAAACACTATAGGGCTGTTACCAATTAAATGAAATCAGTATCAACAAGAAGTGGCACAGAATCTGCATCTGAAGTGGCATTTAAAATATACTATAAACCTAAAATCACCAGTAGGTGGAGGCAAATCACTGCATTAGTGAGTCATTGAGTCATTCATTCAAACCGATGTGTTCAACCGGCTAATTGATTTAGTAATGAAACACCGTCATGTGTAGCTCAGAGTAGAAGCAGTTCTGCTGTGGCTTTGTTTGGAACTACTTTCATTGTCGAAATTCAGCAAAAACAAGAACTGTTGTGTCACTTAATATTAAGCTGTTCATCAAATCAATTCCACATTGCAGTTGGGCTGATATTTGAAGACAAATGTCACTTGTGTGATATTAACTATATCAGATTATATAAATATAAAAGACATATGAAAGTCAGAAGGGGGCATTTTTGCTTTGCTTATTCTGAATTGGTCAAAACGCAAGACTCTGTAGTTCTGTTTTCTCATTCTGCGTTTAAATAGCCAGTCAGTGATCGTGTTTAACATGCAATGTGCACAGCATTTAAAGTGCTAGTCACAGGACAACACCTCAACACTCTCTAAGGCAGAGCTGCCATAAAGGAACAAACTGGTGTGCGTGATTGATCAGGACACGCGTGGCTAATGCAGAGGAGCTAGAAAAGAGAAAAAAACACAGTGCTGACTTGTACAGACTTTGGTGTACACTAATGCAGATGTCCTTTGATTGCCTGTTTAGCATTGTAGAGATTAAAAGTATATGGAAAAGTGGTGTGATTTAGCACAATCAATGCTTCTCTCTCTTCCTGTCTTTTTATGCATTTAGTTCCATGTCAGATATACATTTAGTGAAGAGGTTGGTTGTGATTTTAGGAATGCACTGATTATATTAGTGTTAAAGGGGAAGAAGGAAGAGAAGGAAGAAGGAAAACTATAAATATGTGACACTGGACCACAAAACCAGTCTTAAGTAGCACAGGTATATTTGTAGCAATAGCCAAAAATACATTGTATGGGTCAAAATGATCAATTTTTATTTTATGCCAAAAAATCATTAGGATATTAAGTAAAGATCAAGTTTCATGAAGATATTTTTGATTAGTAATATGCATGGCTAAGAACTTCATTTGGACTACTTTTAAGGCACTTTTTTTTTTTTTTTACTTTTTTACTACTTTTTTTTTTGCACCCCCAGATTGCAGATTTTCAAATAATTGTATCTCGGCCAAATATTGTCCTATCCTAATCCTATTTAGCTTTCATATGATGTAGAAATCTCAATTTCAAAAAACTGACCCTTATGACTGGTTCCAGGGTCACATATATGAGAAAACAAAAGTGAAGATGTGTTTGCGGGTGACTTTGACAGCTTCTCTAGGATAATGTGATGTTGAAATAGTTGCACAGGAAGTATCTGCCACACTTCCACGAGGGCTATTGTCAGATGATTTAATAAAGTTGTTAATTTTTTGGGTGAGATGGACTTGTTTGTGGATGTGTCCGGTTCAAGGGCAAACCTGAGTGCCTCATTTGCATTCTTCTCTTTCTTTTGGCTCTCTCATGAATAAATCAGGGCGTTAAAACGGCTGCATTTACATCTCATTTTACACAAGCACAGTTGAGCAACTGGGTCTGACTGGTTTCACCCACACCATTAACATGCTTAATGTACAACTTAAATATAAAGGGGGGATGCTGCATTTTGTTTATAGTCAGAATAATGCAATAATTTTGAGAAGAGAAACCATTTAATGTCTTGCAAGTAGTGATTCTCAGGTATTTACCAATACCGAAAAAATTGCGTGCCTGCTGCGCTTTTCAGTCAGGCTACGATTTGGTCTGCTGCTCTCGATAGAAGCATGTGTATTGATGTAACATCCACAGCAAAATAAGCCTGACCATGTGATCATATGAGATATTTTGGCAGATGCTGTGTGCCTGGAGCTGAGGGGCTGAGGTGAGGAGCATCCAGCGGCGTCTCACAGTTCCGCTAGGCAGCACACTAATTGAGAAGTCGCTCAGGGGTTGAGCGCAGGGGGCTCGCTGCACTGCGCTCCCTATCCAAATCAAGCCCCTGTAAGTGGGGCTGACATGGACCAATCACCATCTGGAGGTTCCTCCACTAAACCCCCACCACCTCCTGACTACCATGAAAGGATCTGCTGCTATCCTCCCCCTTCTTGATCTCCATAAAGGACTCATTACTAAGGTTGTGCAACTGAGGGTTTGAGGCCAAGCCTGTCCTAGCGAACCGCAGTGTAACTATCGGTGAGCGGAGTTGACTGCCTTGTGGAGGTCCGTAGAGCTGCCAGTCATACGTAGGCGAAGATGGCAAGGCATTACAGAGGTGGAGATGGTAAATCCCTAAAGCAAGCATTTCAGAGAAGGTCCAAGTTTTGAGTTGGTGCTTTGTTCTGTTTGGTTGTTAAACTTGCATGCAAGTTGGGTACTGAGAGGCATTGTGTTCTCTCGAAAACTGCAAACTTATCAGTGTAAAAAGGACTGATGCCTTCAGCGACTCTTCAGTCTAAAGGTGTAAGCATAGTAGACAGGTCTGGAGAGAGGGAACTTGCTTGGACCAAGGACCCACAAAGCGGTACTAAATAATTGGATGTTCAGAAAGTGCGAAGGCGAGGAGTGAGAACGCCTTAAACAATACATTTCTAAGGGATTTAAAAAAGAGCTCGCGGATTTACGGACTACGCCACTTGCACTTGAGGAGAACTGGAGGTGTAGGTTTTACGAGATTGTGATGCATCCCAAATCGGGTTTACACCTAAAAGCCAAAATAACTTTGTGTGTGCGTCTGATCCTACAACAGCACGGCTGTCTTTGTTACTCTGCACAATTCCCCATGAATAGTTTAAAAGCTACCAGGCCAAGCAAGGCGATGCTTCAGAGAAGTAGGGTTTATTTTTTCTGCCTCCCGCTCAGGGCAGGGAATCCTTTCCTCTCTTGTTTGCTGGACTGGGTCTGCTGCTTTATCACAGGTAAAAGAGGAGTTGGTTTTGGAGGGATTGCACTGGGAGGTTGGAGAATGAGCCGCAAGGTTTTCAAATGGCCGTGTTGCGAGCCAAGATGGCGGATGGCTTCCAACCCAGAAACAAAAGCCGATCGGTGTCTGCCAAAGCTCTGGGGGCGGCAGAGGGGCTTGCATATCTCGGCGTGTCAAGCGACAAGGCTGGTTATCACACTCTCGCATGCCGGCAGAGAAGAGATGCCAGCCAAGGATGCAGTGGCACCACCTCCCCAGCCACAGCTGTGCCAGGCAACGCTTCTTCTTGTAAAAGAACACTGAACTGAACAAATTAAAATTGAATGTTAGAAAGAAAAACACGCTTGACAGTTACTCACCATTCAGACCTAATACTCTCTTCTAAAAGCACACGTTATTCTTGCTAACCTGCCTAAAATGATATACTTGATCTTCAAGATTTCCCCCCTAACCGCAGATATAATACGTGGACGATATTCTCCAGCCGCACCTCTGCTTAATCTGTAAATCCGAGTGGATCATGGACACACTAGAAGCAGAGGAGAGCTCAAATGAGGTAATATATGCATGGAAATGACCTATGGCAATCCTCACAAAGAGGGGGCTGAGAAAGGTCAAATAGCCTCCAAACTGTGCTCGAGTTTAATTAAAAAGACAAAGACGAGCGGTAAATTCCATACACTCAGACCAGATTACGGCTTCTCGCTTAGGAGAGCCCAAGCCTGGCTTCTTTCAGGAAGCTCCCGGACCTCTTCCCAGACGGCCTTGTGCCATTTTCCCCATTCCTTTGATGTCAATACAGAGCATTTATTAAGGGCATAAAGGTTAATCTCTGAGGAGCAAGGATATCAAATGGTTGGGAGCGGAGGAAAAAGAAATCCACATAAATGTCTTCTAGAGAAAGTTAAGTTCAGGGTACAGGAGCGATCGTCCCGTCGAGGTCAGTCAGCAGGTGCAGGATTTAATTTTGGCATTAAGCGACGGCCGCAGTTTCTGAAAATTAATGTAACGACAAGAGCGCGGGGGAAAATGAAGCACCCATATGGTCGTAATGCCTGTGGAAGTGCTTTCGACAACGAGATGTATCATGACAACTATTTCAGGAAAGTCATCTCACCAAAAATGAAGCCCCATAAGGTAATAGTTTATTCAAGCCTAATATAACCTTGTTCGAGTGCTTCAGGGACTTAAATAGACGAGGGTAAAATGAGGGTAAGAACATATTTAGGTGCAAATATAATTGATTGAGGCCTCTTGTCATTGCTGCATGTATGCAATGTCACAAAAGCTTTGCTTTCTCTGTTTCTACTCTGCTCAAATCTTACAAGGAAAAAGCAACAAAACAGAAGAAATCAATACAGCTGAATGTGCAGGTACTATAAGCAGTGGAAAAACAGTTCTTCCAGCGTTACAATAACAGATAATATCACACTCAGCAGGTAGTTGTGTTTTAAGAGCATGTATTCCTCAGCAAGGTGTTTTTCCACGGCCGTCCATTTTAGCTGAATACAAAATGTGTGTTGGCTTTCTGCAAACACATAGTATTTCAAAGCCATTTGCGATCCTGGACCACAAAACCGGTTGAAATTGGGATTTAGAAGTCATCTGAAAGTTCAATAGAAAAGATTCCCATTGATGCATGGCTTGTTAGGACAATATTGGGCTGAGATACTATTTAAAAATCTGGAATCTGAGGGTGCAAAAAAATCTAAATATTGAGAAAATCACCTTTAAAGTTGTCCAAATGAAGTTTTTAGCAATGCATGTTACTAATCAAAAATTAAGTTTTGATATATTTATGGTAGGAAATTTACAAAATAACTTAATGGAACATTTTTGGCATAAAAGAAAAATCGATAATTTTGACACACACAATGTATTTTTGACTGGTTTTGTGGTCTAGGGTCACATTTGTCCTCTTGTGCTCGACTGTCCAGCCAATTTCACTCTTTTGGGACAAAGTAAACATGTTAATTTGGCAGGTGCAAGTTGAGATATACCGTAATACAACAACTCCAGTGAAGCGAAATACATTAAAATAAAATCACATTTAGACGGCAATAAAATGAGGCATGCGTGGACATTTAACTTTAGTGAAAGGGCTTGCACTTTCGTTGTTTCGTGGGGTAATGGTGGCAGTAAATCCACTAGGGTTCCTATTCCTGCTCGGGAGCTCCATTTGAAGCCCCTTGGTGGCCCTTTCCGATCAGCAAGCGGGGTCAAAGTTGACATTTAATCTAGCCTTGGCCTCATGGAGTCTGTCTACTCGTGGTACAGTTGAAGCCATCCAACATTTTGCTTCCCATAAATCCACAAAACAAATAAGAGTTGAAAAACAGTCATTCCTCGTTCCCCTCCTTCCTCTTTCGGCTTATTACAAGGTTCCCATACGCGGGCTCAAGAGTGCAGCGGTGCCTGGAAAAGGTAGGGCGGATTAGGTCTTTATAGTCCTCTCCCAGATTAGATGGAAATCATAACACAGACCAGTGCGCTGAACTCTGACCCCTCCGAAACCAATTTCATTTGGAGAGATTGGAGTGATGTAGCTGGATGTCTATGTGGTACAGTGAAGAAAATTAAAGCAGGATTTGTAATGCATTCAAAGTGAGAGTGCACGGGAGAGGAGGTGAGCACAAATAAATTGCTGTCACTACCCTCCCACACACATCTCCGGCACCCTGTTTCAGTTATAACATTC
>NC_133364.1:14323324-14458439 GCF_049309525.1 Garra rufa | reverse complement strand
AAATGTTTTATGGCTTTATATTATATTACATCTTGTCAAATTATGTATAGACACATTACATTAAATTTTACATTTTTAATTATTTGGTTTCCATGCAACAGAAGTGTTATTTTATTATTTTATATGTATAATAAATATAAATAATATTTTATATATATTTATTGTATATTGTTAAATGTTGTATAGACACAGTATATTTAAATTAATAAGTCATAATTATAAAAAAGAAATAAATATAAATTAATTATTTTATTTTATTTAAAAAATATATTATATTATACCTTTCTTTTTTATTAAATATAAATAATATTTTATAATTATATATTATATATTGTTAAATGTTGTATAGATACAGTACATTTAAAATAATACATTTTAATTTTCCATACAGCATGTTATTAATTTACATCTATAATAAATCTAAGTTATATTTTATAAAATATAAAACAAAATTATGAAATATTATTGTAAAATTATTATTTTATTATACTGTTAAATGATGTATAGACACAGAACATTTACATTAATACATTTGAATTATTTCTAATATTTTATTAGTTTATATCTATAATAAATATAAATATTTTATAATTATAAATTGTTTATTATATATTGTTAAATGTTGTATAGACAGTACATTGAAAATAAATTAATGTTTACATCTATAATAAATATAAATCAATTACATTATATACATTTTTTTAAATATTATATATTATATTATATTATAAACGCTAAGGTGAGTAATTGTGAGTTATTTGTGGGTAAACTACTCCTGTCTTTTTAAAAATTAAATATATATAATATTTTAATTATATATTGTATACTATATATTGTTAAATGTATATTATATATTGTTAATTTTCCATACAGCACATTTTTTAAAATGATTTTACATCCATAATAAATATAAATGAATAATATTTGATTAAATATTTAAAAATATTATATTATACCTTTATTTTTTATAAACATAAATAATATTTTATAATTATATATTGTATATTATATATTGTTAAATGTTGTATAGACACAGTACATTTAAAATAATATTTTTTTTTATTTTCCATACAGCATGTTTATTATTTTACATCCATAATAAATATAAATAAACAATATTTTATAAAATATAAAAAATTGTATAAAAATGTATATATTTTATATAATTATATAATATTATATCATATATCATTAATATTAATATATTACATTATATTATATTATATATTGTTAAATGATGTAACAGACGTGTATTATTTTACTATTTTATATCTATAATAAATAGAAATATTTTATAATTTTATATTGTATATTATATAAATGTTAAATGTTGTATAGGCACAGTACATTTGAATTAATAAATCTTTACATCTATAATAAATATAAATCAATTATATTTTATTAAATGTAAAAAATATTATATTATATTATATTATTATATAACATTATATAACATTGAGGTGAGTAATTGTGTTAGTGATTTAGATTTTTGTGTGTGTGTGTGTGTGTGTGTGTGTGTGTGTGTGTGTGTGTGTGTGTGTGTGTGTGTGTGTGTGTGAACTATTCCTTTTTTTTTCTTTTCTTTTTTTTAAGTTTAGGCCACAGAATCAGGTGGGATGGCGAGGGGAGGTGTGCCTGAAGGTGGAGGTGGGAAGAGAGACATTCAAGTGCTGTCTTTGCTCTGTCCTGTTCTAATAGATAGCTTCGTGCTCTGGCAAAAGGTATGCTTAACAGTGCCAGGTGGTGACATCTTAATTTTTCACCGCTGGAAACATGGCGGTGCCCTACTCCCCAACCGCTCCCATGCATTATTCCTGCCTTAAGCACTCATCCTCTGGGGAAGCAGGGAGGGGGAGGGGGTATTGTTTTACAAGGCGCCCAGCTGCGGCCTAGTTGCCTTGCCCTGGGTTCTTTTCAAGGAGTTGTCGTGGGTGACCCCCTCTGGCTGACAGTTATTAATAATAACGCGCAGCGGGGAATAGTTCACCTTGTGGCGATGGAGCGGCCGCTGCTGTTTAGAGGCTCGCTGTGCAGCCTCCAGGGGCATGAATCATACAGGACGCCATGGGGAACAAATAAAACAAACAGCGGCCAAGTGCGTAAAAAGACGTTGAAATTCTTATTTACTAACTTTCTGGGGTCATTATTGTAGTTGTAGTAGATTTATGGTAGCTCATGACTACGTACGGTTATATTTCACAAACTCCCAAGAGCGCACATAGGTGTTTGAAAAGTACTTTTTAAGTTTAAGTGTGCATTATTCTCGTCGATGTGAAGTTTGAAAGCATCCCAATTTTTAAAGGAATAGTATGGAAGCCCGTTTCTGACACAGAATATAATATCAAAAATGTTATTGCGACTTTATCTTACAATGCTGACTTATCGCAGTTCTGAGCGAATTCTCAGAATTACGTGATCCAAACTTGCAATTCTGACTTTTTTTCTCAGAATTGAGTGATATAAACTTCCAATTGCAAGCTATAAAGTCAAAATTGTAAGATATAAAGTCAGAGTTGCGAGATAAAGACCTGCAATTCTGACTTATTTCATCTCACAAATGTGAATTTGTATCTCACAACTGTGACTTTTTACTCACAGTTATAAGGTAAGAACTCATAATTGTACATTATAAAGTCAGAGTTGTGAGATATAAACTCGCAGTCTGTATTATTTAGTAAAAGTTCTAGGATTTGCGTGATATAAACTTGCAGTTGCAAATTATAAAGTCAAAGTTGCAAGATATAAACTCGCAATTCTGACTTTTTTCTCAGAATTGAGGGATTCAAACTTGCAATTGTAAGTTATAAAGTCAAAATTGCAAGATATAAAGTCACAGTTGCAAGAAATAAAGTCAAGTTTGAAGTTTCGAAACAAAAAAAAGCAATTCTAACTTTTTCTCACAAAAACAAGTTTGCATCTCGTAATTTTGACTTTTTTTTCTTGCAATTGTGAGGTATAAAGTCAAAGTTGCGAGATACAGTCACAATTCTTGACTTCTGCATTTTTTTCTTAGAATTGAGTTATATAAACTTGGAAGTTTTAGTTATAAAGTCAGAATTGCGATATAAACTTGCAATTCTGTGAAATAAAGATATAAAGTCAGAATTGCAAGAAATAAAGTCAGAACTGCGAGATATAAACTCACGATTCTAACTTATTTTTTTCTCAGAATTGCGTGATATAAACTCGCAATTGTGAGTTATAAAGTCAGAAATGCGAGATAAAAAGTCAGAATTGCAAGAAATAAAGTCAGAATTGCGAGATATAAACTCACGATTCTGACTTCTGAATTTTTTTTTCTCAGAATCGCGTGTTATAAACTCGCAATTGTGAGTTATAAAGTCAGAAATGCGAGATACAAAGTCAGAATTGCAAGAAATAAAGTCAGAATTGCGAGATATAAACTCACGATTCTGACTTCTGAATTTTTTTTCTCAGAATTGCGTGTTATAAACTCGCAATTGTGAGTTATAAAGTCAGAAATGTGAGATATAAAGTCAGAATTGCAAGAAATAAAGTCAGAGTTTCAAGATAAAAACTTGCAATTCTGTTTTCAATTCTGAGAGAAAAGTCAGAATTGTGAGCTTTTAACTCGCAATTCTGACTTTTTTCTCACAATTGTGAGGTATAAACTCGCAATTGTAAGTAATAAATTCAAAGTTGCAAAATATAAAGTCACATTTCTTGACTTCAGACTTTTTTACTCAGAACTGTGTGATATAAACTTAGTTGTTATGTTTAAAGTCAGAATTGTGAGATATAAACTCACAATTGCAAATTATAGTCAAAGTTGCGAGATATAAACTCATTTCTGACTTCTGATTTTTTCTCAGAACTGCGTGATAGAAACTCGCAATTGTGAGTTGTTATAAAGTTAAAATTCCCACAAATGTGAGTTTGTATCTCGCAATTCCGATTTTATATCTCACAATTGCGAGTTTATATCGTGCAATTCCGAGAAAAAATTTAGAAATCAGAATTGTGACTTTATATCTCTCAACTTGGACTTTATAATTCGCAATTGTAAAGTCCAAAGTCCAATTTTGAGGGGGGAAAAATGTTCTCTGAATTGCTCGTTTATATATCACAATTCTGACTTAAAAACTTGCAATTGCGTGTTATAATGTCAGAATTGCAAGATATAAACTCACAGTTCTAAAAACAAAAGCCGGAATTGTGAGTTTGTATCTCACAATTCTGACTTTATTTCTCAAAATTGCAACTTTGTCTCGTGATTCTGACTTCGGAGCTCGCATTTGCGAGTTTATATCATGCAATTCTGACTTCATTTCTCAGAATTGTAAGATATAAAGTCACAACTGCTAGAAAAAAGTCAGAATTGCTAGTTTGGATCATGCAATTCTGAGAAAAAAAGTTACAATTACCTTTTTTATTTAGTGGCAGAAACGAGCTTCCATAGAATAGTTCCCAAAAATGAATCTGACAGGAACTTTCATGCTTCAAATGGATGCAAAAGTACCAAATCTCAAGTCTTGTTTAATTGTAATTGCATGGTAAAAGTCAACTTGTACAATCTTCTAAATTTCTCCTCATGCTCCACAGATGAAAGCCCATCATTGAGGTATTTTAGAACCAAACAAACTTACTCTTGAGTGACAACAATAACCTGGCCTTCATGAAAACTGGTCATCACAAGGTTTTATTCGCAGTATCAAAGACCGAAGCTCAGCAGAAAGGAACAGAAGACGGTGAGGGGCTGTCTAATGAGACGAGGGGGATAAGGAGGTAAAGTGTCCAGAGCCGCAACACCATTAAAATCTTCACCGGGAAGAAGCCCTTTTGTACACGCTGAGTGCTCTGTTGTAACGAGTGCCGTTGAGACAGAGCGCTATCCGTGGCTGAGAGAAACGGCACACCCGCTGAATCCACACCTCAAGTGCCTGTGATCCCGCAACACTAAGGGCCACTCCTATTGGAGCACCTCTCTACAAGGATTTACCTTCTTCAAGTCATCAATATTTCCTCTTTTGATGTCAGAGTTCATAAGGCCGCACGGCCTTGTTGTCTGAAAACGACAGAGGCGTAAATCAAACTCTCCAGTAAGTACCAACAAAAGTCTGCAATGGTTTTGACATTGAAAGTTGATGTATAAAACTTTTTTGCTAATTGTTTTTAATTATTATGAATGCTGTGACCAGACAAAGTACCTTTTCCCTCAGACATTAATTCAAATTTTAATCAAAAATTTTGATGTTGATTTAAAAAGGTTCACGGAAAATGTTACGCATCAACTTCCCACATAATGGAGAATTGTTTTCCCAGGTAATTGGGCTGTCTAGCTTTTTTAAAGCCATCAACAGATGAACCGGAGATGGAAAAAAACGTGCAAAAACCACAATAAGACTTAAATACAAAAATATACTATAAATATAAAATGTGTTTCACATGACAAGGGCATAATGATAAATGACAAAAAATACTAAGTCTTTCATTAGCTTTGAGAAAAAGCCATTCTTTAACAGACAAACGAGAGGAAAAACAATTACAGCACAGGTGCACCCACAGAAAACAGCTTTATGTAGGGTGCAGAGAGTTTTCAAAAGCCGACCTTGCAAACGCGTCCCCCAGGGCCTAGAAATTTGTCAGCTAGAGATGGCGCTGGCAACAAAAGTAACGCGGGATGCTCATAAAGAGTCTTAATGTTTTAAAACCAAACAACATGCGTTTGAAGCGCTGTGTAGCATTTTAATCACACTGATGTTCAACATCTCAACATGAATGGTAAATTGCTCTTCTGTCAACTGTTTTGTTTTATGTGTGTCATTACAGGATTTTATATTAATAGTGAAAGAACATATTTCACCTCTGTTTAATAGCTGTGATATTGCCGTAGACGAGAATTGGATTGAATTTCAAAACAATATTTAAAATATTACCTGAAAAAGGAAAAGAAAATGCAGACGGAATCACAGAATCCAGTCATAAAAATGGAATTTACTGTATGTCACGGAGTTTGCCAAATTCTTGGAGGAATAAATCAAAAGTAGGAAAGTACACTTAAATCTAAACGTGGACTAGTGTCTGTGGATATTTAGCCACAAAAAAACTTTAAATATGAATCCTGTATGTTATGCGTGTTTCTGTGTGAATGAATGGTGCATATGGACGGTTTCGTTTACTATACACACTGAAGCAGGCATGACGGGTCACTTCATGAGCATTTGACCATTTCTTTCGAGAAAAACTATCGGCATATCATATCCAAACAGAAACTTAAAATCCTTCACAGCAACCCATCAAAATAAAAGTTGGTTTAACTTGAAGAAATTGTGACAAAAATACATGGCTTAATATAATGATAGTACTCCTACTACTAATAAAATCTAGCTATTTAATCAATATTTTTAAGCAATATTTAGCAGAATTTATTTACCAGAAAAAAATAAAATGTCATGTAAATGTAAAAGTCAATTAATTAGAGATGGTTTTGTTTATTAAATTTAACGAAACAACTAAAATGGAATCCATAAAATTGATGGAAAACAAAAATAAAATGTATTTTATAGGACTAAAATTTTTATCTTTGTTAATCTTTTAATGAATTGTTGTTAAATTGTATTAGTTTCATGAATTTAATTAATTAGACATGCTTTTTGGTATGATATAAAACAGAATAAAAATAAAAAAATAAAAAATCAAACAGAAAAAAAACAAAACAAAATTGATCTCATAGAACCCTAAATGTGTAGCTAGCTAAAGTAGTTGCCACTACTTCACCATCTCAATATTTTGGTAAATAAACTTTACTTTTAAACATTACTTCAAGGTCGACAAGCCATTTCAGTTTATTCATTTATCATACTTTGAAACTTCAGCTTTCCAAACATGCTCTACATTTAAATTAAACTAAAGCTGACCTTTTGATAAAGTAGCTAATTCTTTTAAAGCCACCTAAAGGCACAATAACTTTAATATAAAACTCTCAGGTGATTTATTTTTTTATGATCAGAGTGCTGTTTATCTGGCACAAAGACAACATAGATCTCACTTAAGTTTAAACTTGAAGTAAATGTGCAAAAAAACTAATCTAAATAAATGAGTCAAAAACATTGTGACGTACCGCTTACATTTCAAAGATTTTTTTTTTACCGTGAACTGTAATAAATCTGAATTGCCAGCACTATAAATCACTGAAACAAACAGATTAATATCAAAGTTGGTATGTGTGTGTTATAAAAACTAGCAATGTACCATTTTATCTGGCTACCCAGCTACTTATTTAAAAGTTATTAAAAAAAAGCTTCAGTATTTTGTCAAGTACTAAACTACTTTCACAACAGTTACTTCGCAACAGTGATTCTGGCTGTGGAAACACAAAGCGAAATGCTAGCAATGCTCTGTTTTAGCCCTTCGTGTTTGCTTTACCCGAAATCCTGCTTAATGCCCTTCAGAGACAGAGAGCACAGCACTGTTTGTGAACATCTGCACTGGTCATTAGAACAAGAGATGGCCTCAATCTTTCAGCGGGCTTCAAAACGACTGAGGAAAACACAAGACAAACTACACCGGGCCGCACTGCGCTAGTCCCGCCGGAGAGACCGGCCTAACCTTTAACAGACAACACGGCAGCAACTTTGTTACTTTAGTGTCACGTCAGCTTACAATAAATGCGTTTATATTTGAGAATTATCGCTCTTATCGGCTGAGGGCGTAAACTGGAGCACTGGAGAACTAGAGAACTTCTGAACTACGAAGTTATGCATTTCTGACCTTCTGAGGAGAGGGGAAAAATGAGTGTTGCACACCTGCACAGCACCTAAAACATAGATTAAACTAAAACAGCTGATTGGACACAAGTCCACATACAGCGATTTTTCAAAATAATTTGTCTCTGTCTCCTTAGGTGGTGACTCTTTGGACTTCCATGGCACAGACCCAAGTATGAAGCTTCTCATGTTTTCAAGGGCGATAGTAGCCTCCATAGTAAACTTCACTTTGTGCATGGTGGCGAAGAGCAGCGATTGCATCCGAGGTATGCTGTTTTTCTTTTATAAAGTGTGTAAGCCACCTTTAATACTGGTGCTTTATCTTAACACCATCCTTTCGTTCAAAATGTACATCCTGAAATCATCATTTCATCAAGCGACTAGGTAATTATAACTTTATCTGTAAGTGCGCGACCGAAAATGAATCACAAAACCAATTCCGTCGAGCGCAATTTGTCAAAGTTCCTGACTTCAAAGATTACTCACATTTTGTTGACCTACAGATAAACATATGGCACATCCATAAATGCATACAATCTACGGCGTGACTCCAGATGCAAATACTGTATGAAAAAGCCAAAGATACATTTTTATGGTTCATTTCCAAAAGTTTACACAGCACAGGGTAGATGGGGAACCACAAAGTGGCTGCTGAATGAGGGGCGAAAAAGGAAAAAAATACAAGTTATTACAACCAAACCATGCTTTACATGTTGGTTATCTTTCACCGATAGCCAGCTTTCCATAACGGTAATAAATCCAGTCATGTTGACTGCTCTGTGAGTTTGCTTGCATTTACAATCTTAGTAAAACCACTGTAGAGGAAAATTGAAGTTGGATTAGAAAAAAAATGAATGAATAGATAGATAAATAAATAAGTGGTCACCCTGTGCTGTCTTTAAAATGGATGCCTAAAATTTACAGTTTTCCATTAACTGATGCCTAACAGCTTCCCTCTCCCTGCTTGCATCCTGTCTGTAACTACTTTCTGACAGGGTTCATTTTTGCCCGTTTCTCAACTTAAATGTGTCCGTTGCTTTTTTGTCTGCTGCTTTTAACTTTATCGCACCCCGCTATGAAATGTAACCGCTTCGGCATAAACACTGGCACGCCGGTTATTACCTTTATCATCAATAGAGATGTCTGCACGGTATCAAAAGAATCATTTGTTGTTGATACGACAGGCCAATACCATTTACCCATATTTCGAGAGCAATACGAGCATCGAGTCGGGCCTGATAATGTTTTCCATCAATAATTACCTTCTCGATGCTTTGAATATGAATCCACAGATTTCTGCCTCTCCCTTCGACTACAGAAAAAACCCCACATCATATTTGATAATACGTACTAAGGGAGACAGGTCCGGGAAGGCATAAATCTTTTTTTTTCCTTATTTAATTTGTTTTTGTGTGTGTTGCGATAGGGATTATTATTTCTCAGCTGGTGGGATCACATCGCTCATGGTTGTAGACCCCTGAAGAATTCTATTAACCCTGGTTATGTCAGCCTTAATAACATGCCACACTGCTAAACAGGACTGGATTGATTCTGTGCGCACGTGGGGGTGGGGAATCTTGTATAATAAATCCGAGCATAATTTACTCGGAATAAGAACGGGCGAAATAGAACACAGAACAAAGAGGAAGGGATTAAGTCTATCTCTTATCTCAGCGGCACTAACTTAAGAAAATAAATAAGGAAACGATCCAATCGAGGGGAGTGCGTCGGAGCGCTTTGTGGGCCTGCCGATTGATTGGCTCGTCAATGGAGGCTGCTTTTCTTTTGTTGCGTTGCAGATGTGATTTGAGGAACTGGGACCGTGCCACACTCGCCCCTAATTTGCTGCTGGCGAGGAGAGACGTCGAGCTGGAGGCGCGGGAAGACCGCTCATGTGATGGCTAGAATCGAATCAATTCAGTCACCTTGAACTTTGAAGATGAAAGAATCACATGGGCCGCAGTTGGCCTCTCTTTTTCCCTTTCTCAAAGAGATATACACATGCACAAGAACCTTATCGGTTGCATCTGGTACCAGATCCACACGTCTCCTAATGGCATCTATCTCGTCGGCGCCGTTGTTTGAGGCACAAACTTGTGAGCGTCGTCGTGAATGAAGATGCAGTTTAGCAGGGCACAGTCAATGAGGCTTACTGTGAGATGGTAATCTCAGCCTGCCTCTGGCCCTCTGGCGATGCTTTACAGTCGCGTTTCCCCAAAGCCTGCTTGTGTACCGCGCCTAATGGAGACTCTCTCATCGCCCATGCCAAAATTAAATGAACTGTGCCATTTCAAAGCGCCTCCTGCCTACTGTAGCTTCTAGCACGCTCACAAAGCCGTGACTCCCTGGAGCGTCCCGTTGAGCATTTATATCATTTCATATACGTACGTAGCACACATGTGCACGTGGGTTTATTAACACGAGCGTGTGTAACTGATAGGTTGAGACACTAGAAGGGAACAAAATGCTGTGTTGTACAACTAGACAAAAATATGTCTATTTTATAACACATTTATAACACAAAACCAGTCATAAGGGTCAACTTTGAGATTTAATACTAAATAAATAAGCTTTCTGTTGATGTATGGTTTGTTAGGATAGGACAATATTTGGCTGAGATGCAACTATATGAAAATGAATCTGAGGATGCAAACAAATCTAAATATTGAGAAAATCGCCTTTAAAGTTGTCCAAATTTAGTTCTTAGCAATGCATATTACTAATCAAAAATTACGTTTTGATATATTTAAGGTAGGAAATTCACAAACTATTTTCATGGAACATGATCTTAATATCCTAATGATTTTGAGAAAAGAAATATTGATCATTTCGACCCATACAGTGTATTGTTGGCTATTGCTACAAATATGCCAGTGCTGCTTAAGACTGGTTTTGTGGTCCAGTGTCACATATGTAATATCATAACAATGCTAACTAAATGATTTTAATGTATTAATCGTAGAAGATACGTTTTTGGAGATTCTGAGAAGTTTGTGCACTAGTGACGTCATATACACAGAAAATAACATTATTTATATATTACTAATTGTTTATTGTTTTTTTTATATTCCATATGATATATTAATGCTAATTTAATGAGATTTAATTATATATTAAAAATTACAATAATTGTAAATCTATATTTTCATGGACAGGCAGCCCATAAAAAACAAGCTCTAAATTTTTTAGATTTCAATTTGATAGTCATTAATTCCTATGGATGTTTTTTAAAGAATATCATCATTTACTGGTTGCTTTGAGACATTTTAGTGATGCTTTCTTAACCTGGGAAGAACCAGACATATGCATACAAAATGTTATTTTCAAGCTATAAATCTACTTTAAATAATTGAAGTTGATGCAATTGCATCAAAAGTTTACTGCATGTCATGCAAAGTAGCTCAATGCTCATTAAGAGAAAACTACAAGGTTGAGGAATGTTTTTAGGGGTGACCGGATGACAGATATTGGAGTCTATATTTGTCCATACGCCACAAATCCATACTTGCAGACTTGTTGCTTTAAAGCTGATGCATGCTGGGCACACAGATAGAAAAGCGAGAAATTGAGAGGTTGGGTTTCTAAGGAAACCCTTCCATCAGTGAACAAAGGTAAGCTGATTGAACAAGAACCAGGGTGGTCTCTCGCTAAACAATGCCCCTCTATCAAGCCTCAGTGTGTTGATTGGATCCAACAAGTGAATCCATTGAAAACTCACAGAAATGGCAGCAGTTTATAGGCTCATAAAGATCCCCTTTGAGCTCCTTTTCTATTATGGAGAGCAAAGGATATCTAACAGCATGGGAGAACTCTGGGCGTTAAGGGCAGCCATTAAAGCCAGTGTTAACAGCAATATGGCTTTTTGTGGCACTTGTTTTGTTTGGGCTTTGACGCAAGGCCCTTAGGGAGCGTGCTACATCTGTAGTGTCTAGAGTGCGTGTCACGACACAAACGACAAGTTTTTCCTCTTACCGTAGGTAGTCCCTCCGACAGAGGATGAGGTTGGCTTTGGTGTACAGCGTGGAGCCCACCTCGCCGAGTCGGCAGTCGCAGCAGGCGCACTTGAGACAGTCTTCGTGCCAGTACTTGTCCAGGGCCTTCAGCAGGTAGCGGTCCTTGATTTTCCGGTTGCAGCCGGCACAGCCCTTTGGCTTGGTGTCCGGCTGGACGGAGAGCATTTGTATACCTGCGAAGACAGGCGAGAACATGGTGACTTTTGGCAGTCAATCATGTGCTGTGCATTTTAGTCAAGAGATGAACACACACTTTTTGGTCAATGTAGCTAACATCCTCCTCTTCCCCCCACTTTAGGGGTGGGGCCAAAGCTTGCCCCCAGAGCAGGCATTGTGTAGCCCTTTGCAGGGCGTGAAAGGGCTTTGTTGGGTAGAGAGGGAACAATGTGGTCTCATGCTGAAGGCCTGTAATTAGTATTCTCCCTCCATACAGAGGAGAGTAAGCTGTACCCCGCTCCCCCCACACCACCGCTCCGGCCCCTCTTTTTTGTCCCGGCCCAAAAAGTTTTTGTCCTACATTTTTACAAGTACGTTGTCCAGCCACTGAGACAGTCCCCATTTCTCACCTTGTGCAGGAGAAGCTGTCAGAGCCATAGATTCCACCTAATGTATATGCTGCTCTTGGAGGGGGTGAGAGCGCAAGCAGTGAGAAATTGCGAACTTTGAGTGAGAGGGTCACCGAGAGATTTCTCAGCTGTGGTAAATTGAGTGTCTCTGTCTGAATTGAGGACCTCCCTCGGGATAGTTATAATGCGCTCGTCGCCACGATGCGTTGTCCGGGCAATCATGCTGAAATACATTCATAGAGGAATATGAGATTAAAAAGCCTTGTTTGGAAAAGTTTTGTGGTAGATTATTTAAAAATGTAAATATTCGTGTCAATAATGCAATAAAATGCAATGAAAGTGAGCTGAGAAGAAAAAAGAAAGTCGAGGGTGTGCAAAAGATGTTGGAATATATTTTTGGGTGCGCTATCCCTTTAAATAGTCAAGCATGTCAACACATTTGGAGGCCATTAAGACTCTGCCCTACCTAACAGAGAGAGAGTTTGCCGCTTTCTTTTTTTTTAACATGTGGCCTTGACGATAATTACTTTCAAAAATGATTTGCCAAAAGCGTGGCAGTTGGCCCTCACAGAAAATAAACAAGACAGTGCACCAATTAGTAAGTCTGAGGACAGGTGTGAAATTGTTTCAATTCAACTGAGCATTACAATGCAGGGAAAGGAACAGCAGGTAGCCGATCCCTCTAGGGTCATAATTATAGCCTAGAGCAAATATCTGATGCAGTACCATAGGCTTAGACTGTGAACAACTTCTTTCTGCTGTAGGACCATGCTCGTTAAGATGTAGGAACATTCAATGAAAACGAGGCGAGGGATAATGATGATGCCTTCGACCTCGCTGGCGTTTTTATGATGCTTTATTTTGAGTTTATTCAAAGGAGAGGGCTTGATGAGGGGAAAACAGCAAGGAAGCACATCAGACAGGTAGCACCGCCGCACTGTTTGTCCCATTGTGTTTAAGCTGTTGAGCTTTTAATTGGCTGGATTGGATTGTAAGAGCAGCACACGGCTGATTTCCTCTGTTATGCATCCTTGTTCTGTCCCACTCATCCGCACCGTCCAAGCTCGCCTGGTTAACACAACAAAGTCACCGCCTCTCATTACCAAGCCAAAGAAGTTTCGACTCCCCTCGGTCCACAATCACGGTTAGTCCTAAATGAATCGACTGTGGCACAAACTAGCCCTTTTATTCGCAGACTTGGATTCGCAAATTCTGTTGTTGTTTTTTTTTAACGGAAGTGTGGGATGTTCATGCCCTCATTGATTTTCCTATATCAAACAGTGAGCAAAAGATCAGGCCTGGGTAGCCATTTTTTTTAAATACAGAAACCAGTGCACAACTCTAAAAGTGTTTTCTCCATTGCTGTTCTTTGAATCCACAGCACGAGCAATTTAGTCTGATTCTTGAACGCATGACTCTTAACCGGCTTTTTAGTCAGACTCAGAATCATACAGCAAGACCAGTATAGTTCGATTGCATAAAGAATGACTCTTATGAGTCGGTTCTTTTTAGTGAATCAAAAACATACAATGCTGTAGTCCGAATCCCGAACGAATGACTCTTAAGAGTCGGTTCTTTTTAGTGAATCAAACACATGCAGCTCAAATAATGTAAACTGAGTTCTGAAATAATGACTCTTATGAGTCGGTTCTTTTTTAGCGAGTCAAACACTTTTACACCAGTTGGAGGTGTTACAGAGTTATTCTGACGCGTGTTTGAACCGCAAAAATGACTTTTGTAATATTCGACTCGAAATGAACCAACTGTCACTGTATTATGTCGAGACTTTAAACTAATTCAATGTCATACACGTTATGAGTGAGTAGGCCTGTTTTATGAAATAAATGGATGTTTAATGAAAAAGGTCACCAAGTTTTTGTTTAATACTTTTATTTATATAAACAAGACCAATATTAGACCGCATTTAAGCCGCCTCTGAAAAGTCTACGATAAGTCTGTATAGCCTAAATCAATCTGAACACATCTTTTCGAAGAATTGAATTACATTTCTGATTTGTTATATCAGTGCTGATTAAATCTGAAATTATCTTATGGTTTGCCAATAGATTTCTGAGTGCAGTAGGCTAAACGCAGTTTCTCCTGAAATATTTCTTCCTTAGGAGTATGGACCGTTTACGAAACCGAAATCATTACGCGCAATCGAATTCGCAACCAAAATCGTTAAATTCTCACCCCTACACGGCTGGGACATAGGTGTCTTTTTTGTCTTTTCTCGCTCAGCCAGATCTTTCATTATGTCCCGTTCGCATAGTGATACAATGGTCTTTGTGCGCGCTTCACTCGCTATTACTGATGGGGAAATTTTCAGGCGAGACTTGGCAAACACCGGGCGCAAAGTACCAATTTGATTTCACATCACAGCTGCGAGAGCCGGAGATGCTGACATTTCACCCTCTTATCAGTTTAATTACTGTTGCCATGGCAGCGTAGTGCACTGAAAAGGCCAATAAGATTTGCAGCTTGCAAAACGACAAAATGAAACCGTTAACGCGTTAAAAACGGTGATGCGCAAAGACAGATCATATTAAACGCTATTCGGAATTGTCAAAGCAAACCGCGAAAATTCACACGGGGGAAATTAGGAAAAACGCATCGCTTCGGTAAAACGCAGCTATGAGGATAGACAAAACTGCCGCTAGACGCATAGAAACATCCCAAGTACTTAGCCACACATGTAAACACATCACACTCATGTTGATAGGATGCAAAACGCAGCTCTTACCGAAACTTTTCTCCCTTTTCTGCATTGGTTGACCCGCTTCGGCTCCCAGAAACACCATGCAACAAGACGAGGCGCTAGCCAAAGATGCGCGTAAAGTGAGCAGCTGTATGTGGGTGCTTCGCTTTTGTTACAAGTAACAATCCACCTCGCTCCGCCAGAAAAGAGTGAAAACGACGAAAACACCAATCAACAAAACACGGGAGGGAGAAAGAAAGAAAGAGCGAGCCGCTATCGCTCAGCGCCACACGCTGTTAAGACTCCGTTTGTCACAACAGTGCTCGACTATGAAATTAGATCGACCAGCAGCCGTGGCGAGGCAAGTGGCGGCGAACAAATGACAGCGGATGACAAAGGCATATGCTTTACCCCTTCGCGCTCGCCGTAATCTTATAATCCTATCGTGCCTCTCGCAATTCGCCTATTTCAGTGCGCGTACAGTAAAAGGCACCAAGTTGGATGTACACAAAAGACAACATGCAGGAAGCCGCATATGCAAAAACGCGAACACATTTTGTCAAGCATTTACGAACTACATTTGTTCTGATGCATGCCATATTTTTAGAATATAAACACGGATGTTATGTCACAAACACCTCTCTTTGAAGCTTTAGAAACGGTAGTTAGTTACCCGAATTTAGCCTTGTTTTTAAATACACCAACTTTAATGTAAATAAAGTGTGCGTGTTATCATTCTTGTATCCTTATTTACTACGCACATAGCTTGTTTGTTATGCGTTGCAATGTAGTTTCCTAAAGAAACATCTAATGCTCTGCAGTGTGCAGAAATGACAACCTGACTTTGTATTATCAGTTTAGCTATCTGAAATAATTTGAATCACACGCGCAAATTTTGCCTCTACGTGAGGCATGCAAGCCTGAATTTTGTCTTAAACATCAAAGAATACTTAAAGCATCCGCGGTTGATTAAGCAGTTAGTTTCGCAGGGTATTTAGGACCAAAAGAATTAGAGCAAACGCGTTCGGAAAGGACAATTAAAGCACGACTCACTTACCTTCTTGACCAAGTTATGCAGAAGGTTAACTTAGGATAGAGCACCGACTCCAACTCAATATTCCTCGGAGCAAAAGTTCACGAATCTGACATTGCACCGCGGATAAGAGTGATCTTCAGGTTGAAAATAATGAGGTCCACATGGATCATCTACGAGTAGTAGTTCGCACCAAAAGCTACAGGTGTTCTCGTCATGTATTGAGTATTCTGAGAAAGCTCACAACAACTTGCCCATCAGTGAGTGAGGAACGAGGAATAGTGAAGCCTAGCTTTATTATCTTCAAACCCAATCCCTCACCAGTGAGACATTACACGAGGAGGAAAAGGTCATTCGGTTATTACCGACAGCCGGAGTAACGGAGCGCGCTCTCGCTAACACAAACTTAATGCTCACCTCTCTGAGACGTGCGCGCAAACATGCTATGAGCTCTGTACTACACGTTTAGACTCGCTCTCTCTCTCTTTGTTTTAGCAGCTAGGCAACAATTTCGTACTGCTACATAGAACCGGGCTGATTCATAAAACACGTTTGTATGCATACATATGTCTGTCATTTTAGCGACAGGTGTTTGTGTACGTGCATCTGTTTGAATCGTAATTATATTAGTGGGCTACGTCTGAATGCAAGCAAATACACTGGAAAAACTAAGAACAAAAAAAGGCTTTCACACTCTGATGCTTTATATAAGAACCTTAAGTTTTACAAATAACTTTTTATCTATATAACAACGCTTTAAAAGAGTCAGACGTATATCATAAACGTTGTATTTATAACTTAAGACATATAATAAAATAGTACTTGAAAAGGACAAAAAGGTGTTGCTGCAATAGTGTAAGAGTGTAAGAAATGCATACTAGGCTACATTACAGTATATGCATTTGATTAAGTACAGCACCTGTGAGCACATGAGGTGCAGATCAGTTTTTAAATCCAGGAATATTTTGCTCTCATATTAAATTACACACTTAATTCATTCAATATTTAAGTGACGAATTTAGCAATACTTTATAGACTGTTGTTTCACATCAGCCTTAATTGATTTAGAATCATTGATATAATCTAAAACAGTGTTTCCTATTAATTAGGCTCAAGCTGCAAGCAGTAACTGTGTTGCTTTTTAACACATATTGCACTGGATATCATTTAGCTATTTGTGTTATTCACTTACAAGTCAAAAACAAGTAGTGTACTTTGAGCACACATTACGCATTACTTTGTTTTATACTGAAATCTTTTAACCTCTGAAACCTTTTGAGTGCCCTTGGTGCACTTTTAGCTGGGAATCACTGATCTTAGGAGGCAAAATATTTTAGGCTTTAGCACGCTGATTATTCACAGAAAACGAAAACATATAAAAATAAAGAGAAGAGCTGAAAAAGCATGTCTTGCCATCGTGTCATCTAATCTCACATTTCAAATACCCTTTTTAAGACTTTTGCGTGTCTAGCACTTTGTGTGTGATCTCTTGTCTGAAAGCATTATAGTTATTGGTTCTTCTTCTGATGTTTACTAAATCAAGCTGTATTACCCCAGGCCACACAATGATCATTTTCCATTATTGATTATAAACTTTCATGCTTCATGTATATGATTGTCGTGCACCTGCAAAATCAAAGTCCATGAATATCCGAACAAAACTGTGCATGGGTGTGTGTGTGTGTGTGTGTGTGTGTGTGTGTGTGTGTGTGTGTGTGAGAGAGAGAGAGAGAGAGAGTAATAAATTTCACTGTTTTCACAGCTTTCTTCAGTCTGTGTTTCTAAAGCTATTCCTCGCCCATTGGTTACACCTGTTCACTCTAATTAGCACTGCTTGATGCCCATGTTGCCGAGGTAGGATGAATCACAGGCCTTCAGTGCCACCTACCCTCCCTCCCCACACACATACACAGAAAGAGAGAGAGAGAGAAAAGGAAACATAATCACACACTCACTGTAGAGTTTATTTTCTGTCATGGCCCAAAAGTAGTCATTTATCGTCAGCCCAGTTCAGAAGTGACTAAACCGAGAATGTGGAGACGGAGAACTGATGGTAACAGAGTTGGGTAGTGGTAAGATTGTGGCCCCATGCCAATCACTCTTTGCCTAAAATACAGCAGTAATGAGATGGGTCATAAAATGCTCCTCGCTTCCATTATGAGTGATGAGATGCATTAAAGCTGACAGGGTATTACCTGCCAGTAATTAGGTTTTGTCATGGATTGAATTATTTCAAAGCGGGCTATCTTGGTAATCATGCAATTTGCGGGGGAGACGCTTTAAGCTGAGTAAAAGGGTGCGGGAGAGAGAGAGAGAGAGAGAGAGAGAGTAGGGGACGCTGTAACCCCTTCTTCCTTCTCTACCCTCCCGCCACCACTTCATCTCGCGCATTATCACGTCAATTATTCACCGAAGATATCTGAATTATTGGGGGTGATGAGCTAGAGAGTGCCATCATCAGACTGTGCAGCGTGAGGTGAACTCAGCCGTCCGTCACGTTACGTGACGCGACGCTGGCGCGAAACAGTACGCGGGAAGCGCGCGTAGTCTTGGCGAACGGTCGTCGTTAAAATGAAGAGCTGCTTATTATTTCGCCTCACCCCCCCCCCCCCCCCCCCCTCTCTCTCTCTCTCTCTCTCTCTCTCTCTCTCTCTTTCACACACAGACTTGCGATGTAGCGTCAGCAAAGAGAGGGATATCCGACAGACGACCACCCCACTTCATCCGAGCGAGAGGAATGCAGGTTCGTTTTTGTGGTAGAAATGAAAGCGGGAGTTTAATTACCGGGCTTCACAAGGGGAGAAATCTTTTTGCGGGGAGGATTGGAGTAAAGAAAGATATTTCCTGGTACTCTTACCCCGGTTTAAGCCTCCTTTGAGCATCTCCAGCGACCATTCATTTCACGGAAGCTTCAACTTAATCCCAGTTTTAAACCGCTGCTAGTAACGTACAGAGAATCTAATGCTCTCGCACCCACCACAGTCACTCACATTGTAATACCGACTCTAACTCCTTATTTAGGAGAGAAACCGTCAAAGTAGCTGGCAATTATCCCGAGATCCTTTCTCCTAACAACCTTAATTACAACAAAGACCATCACCAATTAGTTCCGGTTTAGGGTCAAATTAAAACACTGTGCGAACAATCGTTTCCAAGCTTCTTAATGAGGCTGCAGATCAGAATATGTTTGAAGAGGGAAAAAAAAAGATCTGATTGAAAGATACTGTACCGAGGAAAAGTTGCCGATTAGGACGGGATGGTAGCTCAAATATAGCCGGTTCCCTTGTCAAGTTCCAGGCGAGCGGGTTAAAAACGCGCAGCCCGCCTCGGTGCAACTCCTCCTCGCTCGCGCTCTAAAAAGATTCCCCTCCTTCTCCCCACGACGGCTGTTTCTTCGCTCGCGGTCTCGTTCCCTCCCTGGCAGCAAAGCAAAACAGACCTGAGCTGGCCCGCACGTCTCCTCGCCTATTTAAGCACCTTCACCAGGTCCCTAGTTAGCAGCACACTCCAGCTCATCCAAGAAGCTGACAAGCACCGTTAGGGAAGGCAGCGCATGTTGCTCTAATGGACCTCATTAAGTTCTACTTACAGATGTTCTCTTAACATAATTGATCTGCAGCGAGTTGAGAGGACGGCAACCTATTCCCTAGCCCCCAATTATGGCCCGGTAATTAGATCCCCAACCTCCAGTTCTCCACATTCACCCTTCTAACATTCCGAAATATCAAAGTATCTCTTTCTCTCAAAGCAAACCCTCCTGCCTCCCCCACCACCTAACCTTCGTGTCTCCACCTCCTTTGCTCCCTCCCCTCCCTAAGACTCCATTCCTCTGACAGTATTGACAGTCAGATCTGCTAACCTTTGTAGTGAAGCCAGACTTAGTAGTGCACTCACTCCAATTGACAGAGCTCAGTCTAGCTTTTTTCCCTCTCGTTTTTTGCGCTCTCTCTCTCTCTGGTTCTCCTTTTCTCTCCCTGCTGAAATACCCAGGGAAAGAGTGAAGGATGGAGCGTGAGACACATGTGGAGGGGGTAGACGGATGGATAAAAACAAGTTTGCACTTTTTGATAAAAGGTTGTAATGATAATATCTGTCAGGGGAAGATCTCTTTTTTTGCACAATGCCTTTTTATCTTTAATAATTCCTCTGATAGTGAACGTGAGCGCAGGAGGGAGAGGCAGGTGGTGTGAACGGTGAGCAGAGATGGCGCAGCGTTTATAATGCCAATCAGAGCCACTCCCTCCACCCGCTTAATTATCCGCCGTGCTAAAACACAGAGCACTTTAGGGAAATGTGAATGTCACGCTTACGCACTTAAAAGACGAGACGGTTTCGTCACACGGGGAGAAGAGGAAGCTGGGGTGGGTGCGCTTGGTGCCAATCACTGGCGTAAATTTTTCTAGATCATGCACAGTTTGTGGTGTAAACGTGACATGAACACGTAGGCAGCAGAGCTTTGCAAAAACACAAACATGGCAATATGTGATTTTTATTTTCTTTTGAAGTCTTACAGGTGTTTGGTTAAAGTTTAAACAGGTCCAATCAGTAAATTTCTCTCCTCAAATTGGACTGTTGCAGGATTCTATATGATGTATAAGCAATGTGCTTTTTGTTGCAGGAATGTTTCAATCCAGTCCTTGATAATAATTAGTATTTATTGCAATTTCAGCCTTAAAAGCACAGTCACATTAGTGAACCTACTGTGAAATTATACAATATAAACCACAGCTCACTACCAAACCAGTCAACTTTGTATTGCTAAACATGGCAAATTTGTACGTTGAAAGTTCAACAAAATCTGGACACGAATGAGACTGGAAGCCAGGTAATTTCCCATTAATTTCCCAATCTCATGGACAAATTAAAAGTGTTACTTTGAGAGTATGTATAATGAAAGGGCTATATTTCATTTCATTAAATATAACGAAAACTTACCTGTGGGAACTTTTTCGCAAGGCACATAATATGTCGCAATAAGTACATATCACTGCGGTTTCCAACAGAAATGTCCTCTAGAGGTGGTAAACCAGCGAGCACTTGTAATCGTTTTTGTACACAGTTATGATTACAGCTCCATATGTTTAGATTTGCGGATGTAACAAGCTTGCTCGGTGGCTCAGC
Source organism: Garra rufa (assembly GCF_049309525.1). Classification (NCBI taxonomy): domain Eukaryota; kingdom Metazoa; phylum Chordata; class Actinopteri; order Cypriniformes; family Cyprinidae; genus Garra; species Garra rufa. The sequence continues at coordinate 14,437,281 of NC_133364.1, read as the reverse complement.
TGACACGGAATTGGACTTTGGGTGCAGAATCCTTGGATACGAATCCCGTGAAAAACATGATTTACGATGTAAGAGCAAAAACGGCATGCTTGCGATTGCGTTTTTACGTCACATTTGGTTTTGTTCATACTATCGGGTAGGTTTAGGCGTAATGCAGATGGTACGTTATTTTAAAACATCACAGAGTATCACAGTTATATTAGAGTTATAGTGTCACTCAAGGAACATTTCAAGTCAGAACTGCGGTGACACCTACAAAACCAACATCACATAAAACATACCATATGTACATTCATCTGTTCTGGGGGAAAAACAAACACTCTTTTAGTGCAACTCAGTGGACATTTCACATCGAATATGCCACGAAACGTACATGGCGCTACGTCTTTTGCATTTTGCGAAAAAGTTCCCACAGGTACATTTTTGTCATGAGATCAGGTTTTTTTTTTTTTCACCTTTTCACCTGACCAGAGAGAAGGCAGCAGATGAGTAAAGTAGAGTTTGTGTCTGAAATCGAGGTGTCATACCAACACTATTTCACAACCGATTTATACGCATTTTACAAGGTAGCAAATTTGTATACATTTGTACGACCCCACTCGTACGTTTTTGAACAATTTGTGTAAGGATTAGGTTTAGGATTGGGGTGGTCCTTTGAATGAATTCCTACAAATTTGTCACCTCGTAAATACTTACGATTAAAAAAAAAGGGTGAATTCTTATGAGTAAGTTTGCAGGAATTCATCTGAATTAGCCATTCTGTAAAATGTACAAACTGCCGCGAGACCGGCTTGGTCATACTGTACATTTGTAAACTCTGGGTTAATATTTTTATTTGCGTATTTGGGTGTCAGTATCATTGATTGGACGATCACATTACGTGACCCATTGCGTATCAGTTTGTTATATTTATTCCCAAATATATTTTTTTCTTCATAGAATTTTGACAATCTTTGTGCCAGAAAAATTTGCATTTTATTTACTGTAATTATCATGTTTTTTGTTACTGGTTGACTTTTTTATTCCCTCAAACTGAAACAAACTTCAACATGAAAGTTTGACTGTACAAAGCACATGATTATTTAATGAGGCAAATGCTGTTCAATTTTTGATTGTTTGTTTGTTGCTAAACAACTGGCTATTACATTTTAAACATCGCCTTTTTTCCTGTAGTAAAGCAGGAACAGGGTTTCATAAACAGACTAATGCTGCGTTCACACCGCCCAAACCGTCATGCGTCAGTTGCGGCAAGATTACATGTAAAGTCAATGGTTGAGTCCGTCAGAGGTCCGTCAGAGGCTCTGCGTTGCGTTGTGTCCGTTGGATCCGTCAACTTTTCAAGCGTTACCTGCGTTTCAAGCGTCAACGCAGCCAACGCAAGCAACGCAGAAGTTCAGCTAGTTGAACTTTTGACGGACTTAACGCACTTGACGCAGTGCGTCAACCAATCAGAGCGTCTCACTGTAGCGACGTCACCACACATATTTTGAATGAAGCGGGAGCAGAAAAAACAACAACATACAATTCTCTGCGATTGAAGACGGCTACAAACTTATTCTAGCCGTCTGCAATCGCAGAGAATTGTATGATCCGTCCTCGTTGTTGTATAAAGACAGGAATGTAAAGGAACTTGCTTGGATGAAGATCGCTGAAGAGATCGGGTTGTCAAATCTTTTCTCAACGTAATTATTTCCCATTTCGTTAGCTAGCGAAACATGTTCATGAGAGGATTCCAAAATGTCCAGTCCCAATAGTTTGCCATGGTTTATTCAGGGGAAGTGTGCAGAAAACTAGATGCGTTGGGAGCGTTGCCTGACGTGTGCGGTGTGAACGCACCAAAAAGCAAGCGTTGCCAGCTTCAACGTACATGCGTCAAACTAGATGCGTTAGGTGCATTGCCTGACGCAGACAAAGTGTGCGGTGTGAACGCACCATTAAAGGAATCCCAGCAGGCACACAATGTCATAAGACGTTAATATTAGGTTAGATTTAGGTCGTGACGTCAGGTGACCAAAATTCAATGTCTAGCCAGCATCTAAGGACAACGTTGTTTTGACGTCCATTAACGACGTCAAATGACGTTGATATTTGGTTGATTTTATTTAGTTGATTTTAGGGTGTGTTGGAAAGTGACCAAAATCCAACGTCGAGCCAATATTGACGTCAAATACTGACATTTATTCGTCAGGTATGGCAACCAAAATCCAACGTCTGATAGACGTCATAGTGGTTGGGGTACAACGTCAATCTGCTGGGATAGTTCACCCAAAATAAAAAATCTGACATTAATTACTCACCCTCATGGCGTTTCAAGCTCATAAAACCTTTGTTCATCTTCGGAACACAAATGAAGATATTTTTTATTAAATCCGAGAGCTTTCTGACCCTGCATAAAAAGCAACACAACTACTATGCAGAAACCTTGCTAAAAAGACAACCCAAGGTTAAGCACAAGGTGACAAGCATATGTAATCATATTTTGATCAGACAGACGCAATCATGGTTTTTATTTTGTATTGTCTGCAGTTATCTTATAGCATGCGTTAGTGTCCAGATTCCTTGCCATGTGGCATTTTATATCCTTCTGTTACTGGCTGTTGCCCCGTTGAGATTCATGAGTGCACCTTTATATTCATCTCATCAGCTTTTCCTAACACTTTTCGAAATCCCAAATGAAGTTACCCACAGTATACTTCCACAATATAGTGAGAACCCCGTGACTCTGGTACAGATTCACAATCTAATTCCACATACTCTCCTTGAGTTCTCTGCTCCCAGTGGACACAAAGGGACACATGTGACTTTGCACTAATGACCACAAGAGTCTCTCCTTAAAAAGACACCCAATAATTGCTTCAGGTAGGTGACCCTCAACTAGGGTCAAGGGATGCCTAGTTTTTAATGACAACTTTCGTACTCCCAACCTTGCTCTCTCTGCCCTGTAGACCAATTTTAGTTTTTGGCCGAGGGACAACTAAAGCGTATAATAGAGACTCCTCAGCAAAGTCTGAAGAATCACCTTTAGTAATGGGCCTGAGGGGACACCTTTGAAGTTAAAGAACACCCAGACCACAATATACTGGCCTATCCTATTGTCGTGGTGGGAATCAATGGAGATTACTTAATTCAACCAGCAATTAATTTGTTAAGGCCGGTCTGAGAGCTAGAATATCCAAGTGCAACGTGACTCCATTGCAGAAGGAGGGCGTTCCTTGACTGCCTGAAGGCCGGTTGTTAGTAGGTAGATCTGCAGTGAGATCAGATCGTTTTAATGTGCGACTGCTATTATATTGCTCATGTCTACCTTTCTGATTTGTAGTGTTTGTATTTTTATAGTCATTATATTTAGAGTAAACTGCTGCTTTTTAAAATGTAGCATAAATTTGCAAACAAAATAGACCATTAAATTAATTAGACCATTAGCTTTTTGTTGAGTGTCTCTGAAATCCACTGCACTGGATATATATTAAAGCATTATATATAGATGTAATAATTCCAAAAAAGAGATTATGGATATTCGCAAATGTGAATTTGTTGCACATCCTTCGCAGAATGTGCTTCGGTTATTTTGAATGAAATCCCAAAGTAACATAAAGCCCACAATTAAACATTTTATGTGATTAACTATCTTTTATGCTGAATATTTGTTGTCATTTGACACTTGAGCTTCTAGGTCACGTTGGAGTTTTGGAGGTCAGTTTTATGCTTTCCAATTACATCCTCCATCACAATGGAGCCTTTACAGTCAATAAACCAGTCAGCGCCTTTTGAGTGTTAGGCCACACACAGCCACATGTTTTCAAAACCACAAGAAGATGAGCCTTTGAATAATATTTCTACAAGCCTTTAATGATAACCTTGAGCAATACTGGTACCTGCTACATAATATCTATTGATTCTATCCAGCATGATTTCCTTGAGTAGCTCGGTTGAAATGACTTGTGTGTTTGGAACTAAGCATTTCAAACAGACTGCTGTATACCTCTGCGGCAATCAATCAGCCTTAATCCAAAACCAATTTACTCCGCCTGAAGAGGAAAATATCTTTTAATCTCTTGCCGACAATCCCTGATTGCAGTGCTGAGCATCAGTTGACAGTAAAATGGAGGCTTGCTTGTGATGGAACCTCTAGTTTATGTACTACACAAAACAGTCTTTAACAAGACTTGTTATATACACACTATAGGCAAAAAGAGATGCTGTGAATTGCAGTATAATTGTCTTTTGAGTTCATTCTGCTCAGAATCAGTGCAATTATTGGTGCATTTGTGTTGAGGTCAGGTTTTTTTCACTTCAGTTCAAGGTTTGTCTTTGATAAACTCAAATATCTCATTTCGAACACAACTAGTCCAAATTGATCAAAAATATTATTTTTCCAACTCCTACACAGTCCAATCAGTTAAAAAAATTGTGAACTACAACTATCTCTTAATCCACTTTGGCTGGGCATCTCTTTTGTCACAGCCGTAAATATAAAATTGCAATAAATATTCATATAAATATTCATATATAACGCCAAGCTATCTGTCATGCATAAAGCATGTGTATTCGATCTCAATATCTATAATCAGAGTGGATGGACTAATACTTCATTTTCAAGAAAATTCATCCCATGAAGTTCTTAGCAATGCATGTCAATAATCAAAAATTAAGTTTTGATATGTTTACAGTAGGAAATATTCAAAATATCTTCATGGAACATGATCTATACTTAATATCCTAATGATTTTTGGCATAAACTCCATCATTTTGACCCATGCAATGTAGTTTTGGCATTTGCTATAAATTTACCCGTGCTACTTAAGAGGTTTTGTGGTTCAGGGTCACAAATGTTTGTCAGTGGTGCTCAGGATCTGCAAATCGTTCTCCTACGTGAAATTTTATGTACTGTAATGTAACAGGCTACCGCTAGCAAGCAGCTAACCATGTCCTGTTTGTGGCTCCGTAGAACGCGTTATTCATTTTCCGTGCCTTTCAGAATGCAGATTCATGCTTCAGGCGCACAGCCTGTGGCGCTGAGTCATTTGTATTCCTAATGAAATTGATTGTTGTATCAACACAAAAAAGAGGCTAAAGTGCACTTTGTCACTTTTTGACCCATCAAAAGTGTCTTAATATCATCTGCTTTGTCTTGATAGCAAATAAAAGGAGTCAAAATATGCATATAACTTTGTCTCGCTGACAAATGACTCCAGAGGCCCAGGAACAAAACCAGACATCTCGTTGTAAAGTTCTGGCGCAGCTGATGCTGTTTTGGAGGCTAGGGGGTTGATCTCAGAGTCTGTCAGCCAGTTAGATGAGGCTCTGATTTTCATCTGCGTGTATATCTGGGAGCACTAATTGGCAAGATGAAGCGATGATTGATGTCACTGATGTTCTCCTGCGCTCTTGCTGCAATTTTCCCACCCACACGCGTCAGTCAGTGTAATGACACGGTGTTGCTATCGTAAAAGTTGCCCTTTTACATTGATCTGAGATCAGCGCTGTGCCATTTCTTAAAATAATTAAGCCTGCGATTCAAGGAGGGGGAGCTTAAACCTTGATCAGCACACGAGAGGCAATGACATGACGGCCCAGCCTCCATCTGCTTTGACGTTGTACAGTCTCTCCCTTTATTCGAAACATTGAAGGACATCACCTCTCTGTTCAGTGCCATTAGCCTCTAGCTCATTCTCTTCCCCAATGCTAATTGACTCAAAAACACACAAGGTGAGGTCCCCGGGATGAACTAAAAGCGTGTGCAGACGGACCTCACAATGGCCTCATTACAAAAATGAGATGGAATAGAGTGCGGTAAGTGTTCAAACTCTTGTTGGCCATGGGAATGGAAGCATTTGCGCTTTGGTGAGCTTTTCAAAACATACTTAGCATGAAATTAATTTTCTGCACGTCAATAGGTGGCATTCGAAGCACCTACAGCTCTATTGTTTGAATGAGAAGCATTAACCTTCACCTTCAGCGAGGGCTGCAAATTTGGCAGATTCCAAAACTCATAGGCTTAAAACATAAGAGACATAGTCAAAGCAATACACTTATTTCCATGCCATTGAGTGCTCTCAAGGTAAGGCTATGTAAGTAAGACTGAAAGGAAAATCAGCTGCAGTGGCTTTTAGATGTCATTATTTGACTAATATTTTGGACCCTGATGGTGATTCTGTCTGATACAGCCTTGACTAACTTTGCAACCTTTTTCTACTATGTAAGTTGGAGGTATAAAAAAGGATTTAAAGACGATTGCCTGCGCTTTGCTATGATCGATCCTTGGAGAACAACTTTCCATCATGCGGAGGGGGGCCTGAGCTGGAGACGACAGCTAATTAAGATGGCTAATCGCCACATTTCACAGTGGCTAGAGCAACTGTCACTCTTTACGATCTGCTCGACGGCTGCTGCACAAGCGCGTGACATCATAAAACCGCGCCAATTATACAACCCAATGTCCAATGTTCCAAACTTGTGAGACCTTTGTTCATCTTCGGGACACAATCTAAGATATTTTGGAGGAAATCCAAGAGCTCTCTGAACCTGCATAGACTGCAATGCAACTACCATGTCGATTGCCCAGAAAGGTAGTAAGGACATCAATAAAATAGTCCAGGTAACACCATAATGTTATAAAGCTACGAGAATACTTTTTGTGGGCAAAGAAAACAAAAATAATGACTTCATTGAACAGTTTCTTCTCTTCCAAATCAGTCTTTGACGCACGTTCACGAGACTGCAACGCAAGCGTAGTTCTGTTGCTGTTTATGCAGGGTCAGAAAGCTCTCGGATTTCATCAAAAATATCTTAATTTGTGATCTAAAGATCAGTGAAGGTCTTACAGGTTTGGAACAACATCATATAAAGGCAGCTACATATTTTCATGTATAAAGACCAATTTATACTATGTGAGGGGCTTGATAAATTGGGCAAATATTGGACCCATGGACAGCTATTTCATGGCCCTCTGGGGTCCCAAAAGTTGAAACCCCCTAAGCTAGAGAAAGCTGTATCCATACATCAGCCAGTTAGCCTTTATCGCATACAGTCCCTAGTATGGAAGACAGCAAATATTATAAACATCCAGCAAACTCGAATGATGCACCCGTTCCTTTTTTTTCCTTTTCTACATTTGGTTTCTCATGTCACAACCCCTGTGAGCTTGATGGGAATGTGTTCTGGCATAAAGCTGCAAATTAGGCGTGTAGTTCAAGCTTCTTTTGGTGGTTCAAAGCCAGCCAGGATTGAGGCTTTTTTCCCTGATTCATATGGTACACAGCGACGAAAACGGGGTTGATGTACAAGCAAACTGAGAATCTTTACATCTCACTCCTGTCTCTCTCTCTCGCACGCGCTACCCCTTTCTCTTTTTTTATTTCACTCCGTGTTTTTGTGTAGGAGCTTGTGAGTCCCCTCCTTCATGTTTTAATTGGCTGCTCTCTTTGCATGCCAGGGGACCCGGTGGAATAGTTAGCAATCCTCCAGCGACGATCAGACCGGATGCCGTTCTCGGGAGGGTGCGAAAAGGCGTTTCAGACACCCTCCTCTCGCATTGTGCCCCATTGTAGTTCAGATTGCTCTGACACCATCTTCACAGTAGCCCAATCTAAGGTGCACCTTCTTCAGATGTACTGAATTATCACACTGGGATGAATAAATCTGTGACTTTGTCGAGAAATGTAAAGATTTTAATGGCAGATATACAGAAAGAAACACCAAAAACATAGTTTGGTGTAGATAGACTGTACGGTAAAGGTAGTTCAAGGCCCATTATTTTCCAATATGAGGCTGTCTGTCTTTGCAGGGACTCTTTCGCCATGATAGGAGAAGCAATATTGAAAATGGAAGTGGATGCGCAACTGAGCTGAAGCATTGGGCCCACCAAATTGAAGGCAGGAGACAGAGGCCTATGAGCCGGCGTCTCATCAAATGGCTCATGAGGCCTTACATTTTTTTTTTTTTTACTAAAGCGATTTGCGCATCCTCTGTGCAGAGATGAACACCACCCTGGCTAAGCCCTGACGAGTGCTTATAAGAGAAAACTGTTTGGGAGTGATTTCCCATCTGGATTCAGCTCGGATAAGCAGTTTTAAATTGCAGTAGGACTTATGCCATTGACTACATTACTGAGTCCGCCAGGCCACGATATTGCATCACTTGCTCATTGTCTGATCTTAGAATACAGCTAAGGTTAAGAAAAAATAAGGCTGGCAAGAAGCGGATGTACCCGTTTCAAAAGGGTGCAAAGTATATCACAAACTCGCAGTACTTGCGAGTAAATTGCAGAGGTTGTCTATATTTGCTTGATTGAAACATTCAGTAAAAGAGGCATAATCATGAATGATTTTATTGATCTTTTTACTTTGGGAATGTCATGTATTAAAGCCACTGCAATGTTCTTTCAGCTCTTGGTTCTTTCATATCCTGGCAAAGTGAGTGATATTCTCAAATGCACCCCGGTCATGAGGGAGGGAGGAGGAGATGTTTCTATGTGCAGCTAGGGATTTAGTGTTCTTTCTGGCAATTATTTAAAAGTCGGAAGTTGATCTGTTGAGATTCTGAATGTGATGCAAAAAAAGAACTCCTGGAACGCAAAACATGCAACACTTCTCAAATCATAGTGCCACACATTTTTTTTGTTGTAGTTTGTTATGCCCTTGTAGTTGTTATTTCACTGAATTATGGTGAGTGTTTAGCCAGCTGAATCCATTAGTTTTCTTATTCTTCTTCTTCCTCCTCCAGCTCTGGAAGTTTATGGCAGCCCATAGAACCACTTGCGGGGAAGTTATGAAATTTGGCACACAGATAGAGGACAGTCTCAATATTAACCATAGCAAATTCAGAGTCTCTGTCTCAAACTCTCTAGCGCCACCAATAGGCCAAATTTGCAGTCATGTTTTAGCTACTAACTTTTGTACCATGAGGTCTTGAAGCAAAATTCTTTTTTACTCTGATTCCTTGGCTCATGAATTGGTTGCATACCAAATGAAGATTTCTATGTGCCTAGATGTTACGCATTTTTTATTTTTACACATTTTAAATCTACTTTTCAAACCTGTCCTAGATGATTTGTCCGATTTTCAGATCGTCTACAGACAATGCTGGTAAAAATGTATCCATTTATCAGTATATTTTTGATATACCAAACCGTTTTCATAAAACGTGTTAACGAATTTGATGAAACTTGCGCAAAAATAGACATGAGACTATATCTTAACTACGCCTTAGCGAATTAAGACCAAACTTTGTACGTGATATACCGAGCATGACTTGAGGGCACATAATTCATTTTGCCACAGCGCCATCTACTGGTCAATATATATAAAAATGTGATGTTTTTGTTTATATTTTCTAAACAGTTTGACCAAAAATCATGAGATGTGTCTCATTCAATTCAGAATGACATGCCGTCATGCCATTTTATGTTGGCCATTTTGTAGGAAAAGTCTGTATCAACAAATATCTTTAAGGCTGGCCACAGACTAAATGAGTTTCAATTCTTAACCGATTTTAAAAACATAGGGGACCACAGACATGAAGATTTGACGAAATGTACACAAAAATGGACATGAGGCTATATCTTCACTGCCTTTTTGCAGATTAAGACCAAACTTGGTACATGATATACTAAGCATGACTTGAGGGCACATAATTAGTTTTGACACAGCGCCACCTACTGGTCAAAATATATCAAATGTAATGTTTTTGTTTGTATTTTCCAAACAGTTAGACCAAAAATCATGATATTTCTCTTGTTAGATTCAGAATGATTATCAGCCATTTTTAGTTTTGTAGAAAAATTCTGTATCAACAAATGTCTTTAACAGGGGTCTCTAATCCTGCTCCTGGAGAGCTACCATACTGCAAAATTCAACAACACTTTATTTTGATGGTCCCTTTTGAACATTCTGTTGACAATAAGTAACAGCACCTACATGTCAACTAACTCTCATTAGAGTATTAGTAGAATGTCTGCTTAATATCTGTTAACTCTTTATTGTGATGGTCTCCTACATTTGCAAGTACATGTCAACTTAATCTAACCCTTACCCTACCACTCTACTAATACTCTAATGAGAGTTGGTAGATATGTATGTGCAGCGTTACTTATAGTCAACAGAATGTGTTAAAGGGACCATCAAAATGAAGTGAAACCCATAGTTCAGCTTCAACCCTAATCCAACACACCTGGACAAGCTAATCAAGGTGTTCATTACACATGTTACTTAATTATAGACTGGTGTGTTGAAGCACTGTTAGAATTTAAGTATGTAGGTAGGAGCTCTCCAGGAGTAGGGTTAGAGAATCCTAGACTTTACTAAGTAATTAAAGACAGCTCCTTAGCTCTTTATTTTACCTCTGTTGTGCTTGGCCCCTTAATTGCTGCTTGCAGCTATATTTATTATTAGTATTATTTGCATTATCTTGTGAATTATTCACAGCTGTTTTTGCTGGTTTTATAGGTAGCAGCAATAATTATACAGATTATTTGTTTTAATATATTTGACAAATGGTCAGGAATTCTGTGCATTTTGTGTATTTTCAGAAAAAAATCCCTCATAAATGGATTATTTGCCCTCTAGAACTGCTTTTCATGGGCTTTTTTATTTAATATTTTAGCTCCCCAAAACAATAGCATAAATAATATACAAAAAAATCTAAAAGGTATGTGAGAGCTATCCATCACAACATTTTCCCCTATAGAGTGTAAACATAACTGGAGTCAGAACTGGGCAGAGACTTATTCCACAGTGGGACATCCAACGTAGTAATGCCTTCGTGCAGTAGAAGACATATGATAGGCGCCTTTGAGTTCTTCAATCTCCATTTTGATGTGAAGGCCTGGCCCACTGTAAAGGCAACGCTGCTGACTCAGTTGCTTCTTTTTCGAGATTGTTTTTCTTTCTCGCTATTGCAACGTTCTGTTCAAAACTGATTGGTTCGAACCTGCGTTCGTGAATACTGAAAACTGCTACCTTGAGTTGACATCAGAGTACACTTGTTTGTGGGTCTCCAGTCTGCCTCCCTGAAATGAGTTCCTTCCTCCTCCTCCTCCTCCAGTTTCTTGTGTCCTTCAGTCAAATGCATTCTCCTCCAAACATGGCATAATCTTCCCGTTTGCGAGGGCAATGCTCAACTCCAAAAAGGGGTCGCCTCAAAATAATTGCTTCAAATAAATGAGCTCTTAAAGGTCCATTAGCCCAGCTTCTTCCTCAGCTAATAGCATTCAGTGATATCAAAGATTGCTGGAAGGGGCCTTGCCACGGAACAGATGGGGCCATCCTCTCCTAGCTGTAAATGAGAATTCTGAATGGATCCCAGGCCTTCATCATTACCTGGGCCTCCTGATAAAAAGGAATCTAAACCTCTCCGATTATGTCACGCTTCACAAAAAGTAAATGCCCTTCACATGGTTCAGTCAATCGTTTTAGTGCATTTAGGTGTAATTGCATGCACAAGTGGTGGGAGAGGGAGGGACTTGAGCTGTTCCTGTGAGAGCACAGGTGCAACAAAAAAGTTCTGCCATCACACTTAAAAGTATATTTACTTGTGGCTCCAAATTTTGTATTACTTATCTTTTTGAATTTTAAAGACTGTACAGTTAAATTTTTTGGAGATTCAAAAAGGATGCCAAAGCACCATAAGTGTATAAAGTTGGTTGTGCATTTTATTAATTGAATCTTTTTTTTTATTATTATTTAATTGACACATTATATATTAGTATAAATTTGATATTTTTTATTTCATTATATCTAATAGTTCTTGAGTTTCAGCTCACTGAATCAATGATTTGGTCACAGCAGTTAACAGCCCACTGGATTTGAAGAGTATCAGTGAATAATCACTCAAATTTTGTCTATTCCTCAGAAAAATATGACTTTCATCTTGCTTTTGTGTCCTTTTCGAAGTACCCTTTCATTTCAGTTGCATGTAAATATGCAAGCCTGTTTCCACCACTGAATTTAAAGTAAATTCTGACTTTGTCTAGCAATTCTGACTTTATTTCTCGCAAATTGCAAGTTTTTATCCCACAATTCTGACTTTTGTCTTGCAATTTATTTCTCACAATTCTGACATTATTTCTTGCAAATTGAGTTTATATCCTGCAATTCTGACTTTATATCTCGCAATTCTGACTTTGTCTTGCAAATTGCAGGTTTATATCCCACAATTCTGACTTTTGTCTTACAATTCAAACTTTATTTCTTGCAATTCTGACTTGATTTCTCTCAAATTGCGAGTTTATATCCAGCAATTCTGACTTTATATCTTGCAATTCTGACTTTGTATCCTGCAATTATGACTTTATATCCTGCAATTCTGACTTTATATCTTCCGATTCTGACTTTATTTCTTACACATTTGCCAGTTTATATCTTGCAATTCTGACTTTCTTTCTTGCAAATTGCAAGTTTATATTCTGCAATTCTGACATTATATCTCACAATTCTGACTTTATTTCTTGCAATTCTGACTTTATATCCTGCCATTCTGACTTTGTCTTGCAATTCTGACTTTTTTCTTGCAAATTGCAAGTTTATATCCTGCGATTCTGACTTTATATCTTTCAATTCTGACTTTTTTCGTGGAATTCTGACTTTATATTCTGCAATTCTGACTTTATATCCTGCAATTCTGACTTTATATCCTGCAATTATGACTTTATATCCTGCAATTCTGACTTTATATCTTGAAATTCTGACTTTATTTCTTGCACATTTGCCAGTTTATATCCTGCAATTCTGACTTTATATCTTGCAATTCTGATTTTCTTTCTTGCAAATTGTGAGTTTATGTCCTGCAATTCTGACTTTATTTCTCGCAAATCTGACTTTATATCTTGCAATTCTGACTTTATTTCTCACAAATTGCCAGTTTATGTCCTGCAATTCTGACTTTATTTCTCGCAATTCTGACTTTATTTCTCGCAATTCTGACTTTATATCTTGCAATTCTGACTTTATATCTTGCAATTCTGACTTTATTTCTCACAAATTGCCAGTTTATGCCCTGCAATTCTGACTTTATTTCTTGCAAATTGCGAGTTCATGTCCTGCAATTCTGACTTTATTTCTTGAAATTTAGGAGTTTATATCTCACAATTCTAACTTTATTTCTTGCAATTGTGAGTTTATATCCCGCAATTCTGACTTAATATCTTGCAATTCTGACAATTGTGAGTTTATATAATGGAATTCTGACTTTGTTTAATTCTAAAAAATTGCTAATTTATATCTTGTAATTCTGACTTTATAACTTGCAATTGTTTTGTATCACACAATTCTGAGGAAAAAAGTCAAACTTGTGAGATAAGTCGCGATTACCTTTTTTATTTTTCATTAATTTTTTTTTATTTCATATGTGAAAAAGTATTCTGTACAATCTTCAAAATTCCTCCTTGTGCTTTAGAAAGTAAGTCTTATTGGTTTGGAAAGACAAATGGGGGCATAGGTAAATAATGACAAAACGAGTGAGCTGTACCTTTAACAAATTTATAAATATATTTTCACAGAATAGATATAAAATACTGACTGTAAGGCAAAACCCTAAAAAATCCATTCCTTTCCTGAGAAGGTGTAATTTATTTCACCTCTGACAGATTTGGATCACTTTAGAACAGAAGTAGGGGAAAAAATCCTCTTTTTGAGGGAATACATTTTTCATTTGCCACATTTGTGCTGCATTTATAAATGCAACAGCGTCATTAGCATGTTCAAGCAGTTGTCAGACTGGTAGAACATCACTCAGCCTCTCAAGTGACCAATAAATTCCTCTGGGCATCTTCTCCCTAATCAGAATTTAATCTGTTAGCTGCCTCCTCCTCCCCCTGAGGTGAGTTATGTTTTTTTGGGGCGGTGTATTGGTCTCCAGGGGTCAACACCCACTTTTCCTTCCGGTAACCAATCTGGTAGTGATCTAAATATCCTGAGGCTCTCTGTCATCTTCAGCTCAGTCCTCCTGTAGTAATAGCACATTAATTTGGGCCCAAAATATTTCATAACATGTCCTCAGACAGATACCAAGCAGCGGTTTGTTGGCAACTGGGCAGAAATGCATTGGAATGAGAGATGTGGCGTGTGCGAGAGAGACATATATAAAATTTGCTTTTAATGAGAAAAACAAATAGCATTTCAAGAGAGCATCACAAGAGAGCAGAGGTGGGATGACAGCAGCGTGTGTGGCTGCGAGCATGTGTGTGTTTGTGGTGATGGGAGGGGTAATGATTTTTGAGAATTTCCCAGGGTGTAGTTAGAGAGGCAACAGAAGGCGGCCCTGGCAGAGTTCTCGCCTTCGATTATGTATACTCTTTTATTCAATCATTGCATCTCTCTGCGCCTGACATTTGGTCAATAGTGCAATCTTCTAGTGATCAGAAAACGGCAGACAGCCCACCGCACAGAATTCCATTAGTTTTGCTTTCACTGGATGCACTTGAACAAGATAACTGGATATAACGACAAGTCGACTGATTCTGTTCTCAAACTGATTGAATAGCAAACATCCATCCATCCTATCTATCTATCTATCGTTTTATTGTTCTATCTATCTATCTATCTATCTATCTATCTATCTATCTATCTATCTATCTATCTATCTATCTATCTATCTATCTATCTATCTATCTATCTATCTATCTATCTATCTATCTATCTATCTATCATTTTATTGTTCTATCTATCTATCTATCTATCTATCTATCTATCTATCTATCTATCTATCTATCTATCTATCTATCTATCTATCTATCATTTTATTGTTCTATCTATCTATCTATCTATCTATCTATCTATCTATCTATCTATCTATCTATCTATCTATCTATCTATCTATCTATCTATCTATCTATCTATCTATCTATCTATCTATCTATCTATCTATCTATCTATCTATCTATCTATCTATCTATCTATCTATCTATCTATCTTTTTATTGTTCTATCTATCTATCTATCTATCTATCTATCTATCTATCTATCTATCTATCGTTCTATCTATCTATCTATCTATCTATCGTTCTATCGTTCTATCGTTCTGTCTATTATTCTATCTATTGTTTTATCATTCTTTGTATCGTTCTGCCTTTCTGTCAATCATTCTGGCAATCGTTCTGTCAAGTTTTTTCTATCTATCTGTTTGTCTGTTCATCTATCCATCCAGGAAAACTCTTAAGCAGTGTTAGAATCCATCTATCAATCTATGCATATATGTATCTATCTGTTGGTCTATCTAGGAAAACCATCAGCATTATTACAAAAAACAAAAGTGATTCAATGTTCTTGAAACTGGAAATTATATAGAGAGAGCAAATAGATGTATTCAAAAGGTTACACAGGACAAAAGCTTAACAAAGAACCCTGACAAAAGCCTAAAATGAGACACAATCATTTCACTAAATAAGCTCCTATGGCATTTAAGAGAGAGATGAAGTGCTTTCATGTAAAAGCAGCCTGTGCTGGAGGGTTTTATTAAGATTCTATACATCCTTTGCTATTCAAGCACTATGACAGCCTTGATTTAAATGAGGCCACCTTGAAACATCTCACGCACAAAGCAGCGAAAATAGAGGTGAAAGTAGTTTTCAGTTGCGACATATGTTGGCAGGATGGAGGTCATGTTTTAACCGTCATTTATTGAGCCGCTTACAAAACCATTCCTCAGTGCATCTGTGAGAGTTTTTGTTGCATTGCTATTAGCAGCTCCCATACTCCGCCTTTGACCTGCTGAATAGAATTCATATATACGCTACAGGTTTGATGACAGTGGAGGTTTGCAAAGAGTTAGTGATTATTTTTGACATTTTTAATAATTAACTGCCATCGGGCCTTCTCTTTCTCTTCTCTGCGTCGCTCCGGCCAGTGCTCAGGAGTTAGCCAATGAGCCTCAACAGATTGCCACTGTGTGAATATTTAAAGAAAACAACATGAATAAATTAACAGCCCACAGCTACTGTACATGCCTTGTAAACTTGGACAACAGAAAGTACTGTGATGTAACAATGCTCTGTGCTGTCCTAGACACAAAATACTTAAATGAGAATGAGATCACAGTAGCATGTTGCAATCTGGATCCTACAAAACATTGTAATTTTATTTAAAAGTTTATATATTTATATATTCCTTCCTATATCTTTTAAATTAAAAAAAAAGTTTTGCATATGCGGAGACCAGTCATGGAAGTGATAAAAACACAAATAGTTCAGGATATGCTAGATGGTTTATTGTAAAACTGTAATTTTTGAACTAATGGCAGTCTTAAAGGGATAGCTTACCTAGAAATTAACACTCTCTCGCGTCATTCGAAACTTGTATGACTTTCTTCTATAGAGTAGTTTTGTAGAATGTCTCAGCTGCTCTTTTCCATATAAGGGACATGAATGTAAGCTGTCAAGCTTCAAAACAAACAAAACACCCACAAAAGCACCATATAAAAGGCCTATATTACATTTTAAAACCTTAAGAGAAAGAGACTGAAATAAGATTGTCATTTAATAAAATACAAATATTGCTTGAAGTACAGAAGTGCAAATAAGATTTGAGAGAGATTTTGACCTTAGACTACAAAACCAGTTTGTAGCAATAACCAAAAATACATTGCATGGGTCAAAATTATTGATTTTTCTTTTATGGCAGAAATCATTAGGATATTAAGTAAAGATCATGTTCCATGAAGATATTTTGCAAATTTCCTACCGTAAATATATATAAAGTAAATTTTTTATTGCTAATATGCATTGCTAAGAACTTCATTCGGACAACTTTAGAGGCGATTTTCTCAATATTTTGATTTTGATAGTTTGTACACCCTCAGATTCAAGATTTTACATCGGATCTGGGCCAAATTATTGTCCTATCCAAACAAAAAAAAGCATATTTATTCAGCTTACAGATGTATAAATCTAGATTTAAAAAAAAAAAGAAAAAAAAAGTGGACCCTTATTTTGTGGTAAAGGGTCGCAATGTAAAAAATGGAAAAGTTGTACTTAAAGATGATTGTAGTACATTTTACAAGAAAATACCTTTGTAGCTTCTTTTATCTTAAAATTTAAGCTTAATTCAATGTGTAACTTGTCGTTTCTTTGCAACTCTACATGTATGTGAAATTTCCCATATTCCATAAAAATTTTTTTTAGATATATTTTAAAAAAATATGTTGTCAACTGTTTGTTTTTTTTAATGAATTTTATTTTAATATGTTATGTTTAAACATGGATTTATTGGATTAAAATGTATAAATTATATTTTAAAATTCAAAATATATACAAATATACAAAAAATGGCTAGAAATATATTGGTAGAAAGTGTACTTTTGTAAATATATGTATATATTTGAGGACAATAAAGAATGAATCTGAAAGCTGAAAATATATGTATGGGTTCCTAGCAATTTCTGAGTAAAATTTCTTCTGCATCAAAAATTTCTGGTGCTTTTACAATGATTTTTGTCATATTTGCAGCTTGACTGCCCCAGTCTCCATTAACTTCCATCGTATGGACAGCAGACATTCAGAAGAAAGAAAATAATAGGGCTACAGATTGAGCGACATGAAGGTGAGTAATTGATGTCAGAATTTTCATTTTTGGATAAACCACCCCTATTACATTTACACCTGCTATGTTTGACTTTTAAATGAATTACACCACGTTTGTTTCCTCTAGAAACCCAAAACAAATTTCAACAGGGCACGAGACATGGCCACACACCTTGACTCTGAATTAACTGGCATTCACTGGGTACACAGAACATACATGCGTAATACTTTAACATCTAGTTCTCACCCAAAAGGTTTAACCTTTTACATTTTAAGCTTAGAGAGTCATTCACAGGCACATGCATGCATAGAATTACATTGGATATCCCATGCAGTCAGGTTTCCTTCTACCTCAATCAGCTCTAGGGTTAAAAGTCGAGCGGGTAAAACACTGTGAACGTGTTTCGTTGGTTTGTGCCTCATCTACCGATAATTCGCTGCTCACAGATAGGGATAAAAGTGTTAATCTACTGTATAATCATAATCCCTCTAGGAGGCCTGCAGGGAAATATAAGCCCTAGTTACAATAAGAGAACCGCTGACACCCGAATTCTTTTATCATCTCATTTCAAAGTTGTGGAAACTTAACTTTACGTCAAACAAAGAGCGAGCATGAGTCAGATTCGGGCTTCATAATAGAAGCACGCTGCTACCTATGAAAACAGACCTAGCTTTGATGGTTCACCAAGGCCCTTGTGCATTATCATTCATATTAAACTATAACCCAGTGGCACTTATTTTCCTGCTGGTCAATCAATAATGCATCCCAGAGTTCAATTCCAGATTGGATGGATATGCTTCATCCTGCACATAATATTGCGAGCAATCTTACAGCGCAGTCGTCGGTGGAGATAGAATTACCGGCCGCTAATCAGATGCTAAAGAGCGAGCGGCGTCTGTTCGCGTGCATGGAAGATGGCTTAATATTACAGGGGACATTAATGGAAGAGGAAAGGTAAGCAAATATCTGGCGAGATACCTGCTATCAAGCAGTTAAACAATTTCCGAACAGCCCGCATGTCAATAATGCGACTGCCCTCAGCAGTTAGGAAAGTTCTGCTTTATTGCCGATTTACATAGAAATTGCCTTATTTTAGACTCGATAGGCTTTTTTTTAAAATGCATTATCTGCTACTCTGTCTTATCTATAAGATGGCGAGGTTCTGATTAGAATTATACACAATCAGGGTTGGAGAGTGCCTTTCGATTGTGAAGAGTCATAGGGTTCAGTCCGCTCAGCTTCTGTTATTTATCTAATTAAAATGCAACGTGAAAAATCACAGCAGCAAAGTGTTTCAAGTTCAGAAATAATGATATATATAAAGAAAGCTCGACCACCTTGGTGTAGAAATGATTATTGATAGGATTTTTTCTTTTCTTTTGGTGTTAAAGTGTTTGCACACAGTCCATAAGAGTAATTATTATTTCAGGAGAACAAATATCACCCCTTGGGCTCCAATTATTTTCATGCATTGTCTCCCTTAGCTTCTGACTAGGTCTGGTTGTTTTTGCCTTTGTTCTTTATTTATTTTTTATCCATCTTTGTATTTTCCTTACTCGTTTTCTTGGAGGGTTTGCGCTGTACAACTTTAACCCTATGTGCTGTTGCCTTTTTGCAAGTGTTATCGTTTCTCTAGCACGCTGTGAATTCCTAGCCACTTATTAATCTTTGATAAGCTGTCTTATCTCATAAAAGAGTGACAAATACTCGAACATATCAGATCTCCAAGTGGATTCCAGATGTACATGATGCTGAACAACATCTGAACAGCTATCATGTTTAACAAGCGGAGTAGTTTGTAGTTTCACACTAGATGTGATTCAGTGAATCAGGCTACAGAAATTAGTTTATTCAGCAAAGAAATTGATCAAAACTAAGAGCAATGTTGCAAAAGATTTATATTTAATGTAACCACTGTTCTTTTGAACTACCGTTTAAATCCAAAGAATAAAAACATTACAGTTTCCACAAAAAGTTTAAGCAGCAAAACGTACTCGGTTACTTTCGTAACCTCGGTTCCCTGAGATACGGGAACGAGTACTGCGTCGAAGACGCTATGGGGAAAAGCTCCTTTTCTCCTGAGACTGAAGCATTTCAATAACGCAGTGTAACTGCACGGCCATTGGTTCGTGCAGTGATAAAAAGACGAACCAATGGCTCGGCAGCGGAGCTGCACGAGCCTATGGCGATGATTCGCGCCCGATCGCGCCAAAAGGGGCGGAGTATCTGGCTATATAAGCGTGCATTTAGCCATAGGATCTCAGGTACTTCGACTGAAGCGACGACTGAGTCGTGCAGCTACATAGCACGGCCAGCAACGCAGTACTCGTTCCCGTATCTCAGGGAACCGAGGTTACGAAAGTAACCGAGTACGTTCCCTTTCGATACTTTCACTCGTACTGCGTCGAAGACGCTATGGGGAACCAGTACAATCCCGCCGTTGCTATGGTAGAGGAACGACTGACACGGCCCTAGCACTGAAGGGCTAGTATGGGCCAATCTGTTTAATCAAGATAACTTAATAAACATCCGTTCCAGGGATTTAAGTGCAGTTTGGAGCTCCAACTGAGGCCAAAGCGTACCACATAACATTTATTACTGGTAACAGTTATCCCATTATGCAGAAAGCACCCGAGTCTGTAAGACCGGGACGTCCAGATTATAAAATCTAGCAAATGTGGACGGCGAGGCCCAGCCGGCCGCCGCACAAATTTCTGCTATGGAAACGCCACTAGACCAGGCCCAGGACGAGGCGATGCCTCTAGTCGAATGGGCTCTTACCCCCATGGGACATTGTAGGCCCAAAGAAGAGTAAGCCAGCATGATGGCTTCCACTATCCATTTGGATAACCTGTTTCGTGACCGAAGACCCCTTGGCGCGGCCACCGAAACACACAAACAGCTGTTCTGACTGCCTAAAGGAAGCAGAACGCTCTACATAACACCTCAATGCCCTAACGGGGCAGAGGGGATTAAAATCCTGGTCTTGCTCCGAAGGAGGAAGAGCCAAGAGGGAAATAATTTGGTCTCTGAATGGCGTCGAGAGACTTTAGGTACATAACCACGTCTTGGCTTCAGGATGACTTTAGAGTCATTTAGCCCGAATTCCAAGCATATGGGGCTCACAAAGAGCGCCTGTAGTTCACCCATACGTTTGACTGATGCCAATGCTAAAAGCAGGGCAGTTTTCAGCGTTAGAGGGCGAAGGTCAGTGGACTGAAGCGGCTCAAAGGGAGGGCTTCTCAGAGCCCTCAGCACCGTGGGTAGGTCCCAAGAAGGGACTGTGATGGGGCGAAGGGGGGTTAAGCCTTCTTGACCCCTTCAAGAAACGAACGACCAGATCGTTCTTTCCCACAGATTGACCATTTATAAGGTAATGGAATGCCGCTATGGCTGCCACCTAGACCTTGAGCGTGGAGGGAGATCTTCCCTTGTCCAATAGCTCCTGAAGGAAGGACAATATCACTGATATGTCGCATAAATTCGGATCTGCACTGCGGGTGGAACACCAGGCGGAAAAGACAGACCACTTAAGATCATAGAGCCGCCTTGTAGAGGGTGCTCTGGCTTGAGAGATAGTGCTCAAAAAGGCCTCAGGGAGACTTGTAGGCTCCCGTCGAGAGACCATACGTGCAGCGCCCACAATTCCGGTGGGGGGTGCCATAGCGTTCTGTTTGCCTGCGTTAAGAGATCTCGTCTCAGTGGAATGGGCCACGGCGCTGTTGAAAGCAGCCGAGGAAGATCTGGAAACCAATGCTGGTTCTGCCAGAATGGGGCCACTAACAGGACTTTGAGCTTCTGCTCCCTGACTCGCCTTATGACCCGTGGTACCAGGGCAGTCGGGGGAAACGCATACAAAAGGAGATTGGGCCACTCGCGGGCCAATACATCCTGTTCCTTTGAAAGATAGATTGGGCAGTGATAATTGTCTTCTGAGGCGAAAAGATCTACTTGCGCCTTGCCGAAGACCGCCCATATTTCCTGAACCATTTGGGGGTGAAGCATCCACTCGTCTGAGGAGACGTTGCTCCGAGACAGCATGTCTGCTCCCTGGTTCAGCCTGCCTGGCACATGTGTTGCTCTCAACGAGCGGAAGTGCAGTTGAGCCCACTTTAGGAGACGTTTCACTAACGTGATAGATGTCTCGACGAAAGACCTCCCTGGTGATTTATGTAAGACACCACTGTCATACTGTCCGAGCGGACTAAGACGTGGTGTCCCTTTAAGACCGGCAGAAGGGTGTGGAGGCCTAAACACACTGCTAGCATTCCTAGGCAGTTGATGTGAAGGCGACTCTCTGCTTTCGACCATTGGTCGAATGCAGGCTGGCTGTCGCACAGTGCCCCCCAACCTGAGTCGAGACCACTTTCCTTCTGAATACCATGTCCAGGGGAACACCCTGTTCCATCCATTGAGAGTTCTTCCAAGGAATCAGAGCTGTGACACAGGCCTGATCTACCTTGATACGTAGGCGTCCTAGACGCCAGGCTTGAGGAGGAACCTTTGGTTTCAGCCAGAACTGCAGAGGGCGCATTTGAAGCAGGCCCAACTGAAGTACTGGGGATGCCGAGGCCATTAGGCCGAGCATCTTCTGAAAAGCCTTGAGAGGGCGAAGGGCTCCGACTTTGAAGGAGGCCGCGAGCCTGCAAATAGCCTGGGCTCGTTGCGGCGCAACTCCATTCGGGTTGAGTCGAAAACTGCTCCCAGGAATGAAATACGTTGGCTGGGAAACAGCACGCTCTTGGCAAAATTGACCCTGAGTCCTAGGCACACTAAGTGGCTGAGGATTATGGATCTGTGGTGTATTAGCTCGTCCTCCGACTGGGCCAGGATGAGCCAGTCGTCGAGGTAATTCGAGACACGGATTCCCATCTGTCTCAGGGGGGAAAAGCGCTGCGTCCATGCACTTCGTAAACGTGCGGGGAGCTAAGGACAGTCCGAACAGAAGGACTGTATATTGATAAGCCAATACCTCGAAGGCGAATCTCAAGAATTGCCTGTGACGGGGGGCAATCTGCATATGGAAGTATGCATCTTTCAGATCCAGTGAGCAAAAGCAGTCCTCTGTGCATATCTGCGAGAGGATCTGCTTTAGCGTAAGCATTCTGAACGGCCGTCTCATGAGGGCGCGATTCAGACGTCTGAGGTCGAGGATGGGTCTTAGACTGCCATCCTTCTTTGGAACGAGGAAGAAACGGCTGTAGAAGCCTGACTCGCTCTGTGTTGGGGGAACCGTTTCTACGGCACCTTTGCCAACAAATTCCTCACCTCCGTACGCAAAACTTCTACGTCTTTGCTGTGAACTGAGGTGGAGACCCCGCTGAAGCGTGGTGGTCTTCAAGCGAACTGACGTGTGTAACCTCGTTCTATTATGCCCAGAACCCACTTGACACTCCGGGGATGGCTTGCCAGGCCTCGGCCCGCATGGCAAGGGGTTGCATTGGTTCGAGCAACTGACCGTTATGACAATGGCAGGTTGTGAGGACGCTGTCAGAAAGGGCCCAGGGGTCACAACATTTTCCACTGAGAAAACGAGCCGCCAGCGAGACATAACACTCATCGTCTCAACAAGCGCAGCCTCAGCGTGGGCATGGCCCAGACGCATCCAATTTGAAGCTGTCAGTAATGATCAGTGACAGCATTCTCATTTAATCCACCTAAAAAGATCAAACCGCTCAAAAAGAGGAGTAATGATGATCTTTGTATAAACATAGGCAGTTTAAAACGCTGCGCACATCCTCTCAGTTCTGCTCGTAGCAGACGAGGGGAGGGGCGGGGCCGTCTTCATTGAGAAACGAGCCGCCAGCGAGACATAACACTCATCGTCTCAACGAGCGCAGCCTCAGCGTGGGCGTGGCCAGGACGCATCCAAATTGAAGCTGTCAGTAATGATCACAGTGACAGCATTCTCCTTTAATCCACCTAAAAAGATCAAACCGCTCAAAAAGAGGAGTACTGATGATCTTTGTATAAACATAGGCAGTTTAAAACGCTGCGCACATCCTCTCAGTTCTGCTCGTAGCAGACGAGGGGAGGGGCGGGGCCGTCTTCATTGAGAAATCGAGCTGTGAGCAAAGCAGATCCAGACGTAAACACTCGCAGAGAGAGCTGTCTGTCTCAGAGCATGCAGCCTCAGCGTGGGCGTGGCCCAGGCGAGAGGCGCACTGAAATATGAAGCTGTCAGCAATATAGAATCATAGGTGACAGCGTTCTGCTCCGATTTGCTCAGAAGGATAGAGCCGCTCGATAAGGCGAGAGGCGCAGATCCTCACATAACACCGATCAAAAACTGCACAGAGTGACGAACGCGGGGCTTTGCCGGCGTTACGTCACTTAAGTCTGATCGCGCATTCACCGTTTCTTTCTCCGAGGTAACTGAGAGAAGAGAAACGTGAGAAGGGGGAGGCGGGGCGACTCCCGCGAGCGAACATGTCCATACTATTAATAATGAAAGCAGCTCGCCTCTGTGAGCGCGGCATAAGCGACGCATACACGAAAGCAAAGCCGTCAGTAATAGATGTAACAGTGCTTCGCTCTGATCTGCCTGGGAGGATTAAAGCCGCTCGTGTAACGAGTGCATCTGATCCTCGCGAGTAACACACGCTGGCAAATCAATAAAGCTCGCACAATATGTGTCGGCATGAGAATGCTCGTGCATGATTGCTCAGCTCACAACTCGCTGCTGCTTCCTCCGAGATTACTGGGAGGAGAGAGACATGAGAGCTGGAGCGCCTTCTGCGAGCGGACCGGGCTTTCGTAGTGAACGCAGTCCGTCTCCCTAGCAACACACACACACAAACAAATGCGAGCTTGTCAGATCAAAGGCAACGGGAAGAGCGAGCACGCGGGCTCACTGCCGGCGTACGATCGTTCAAACCCTGTTGTTTAGTTCCCTGACTCCACTGTCTCTTTCTCCGAGCCTTGCTGAGAGATAAGAAACGGGAGAACGGGGTTAGCGAGCGAAAAGAGCGAGACTCAAACTGTCAGCGACAGCATTCCGTCTCAGTGTGCGGCACTCACTGCCCTTCTACATCGTGCAGAGCCCTGCACGAGCCACTCGCATCGCGACATTTGCAACAACGTCGCTAGAAAATTTGCTCTTTTAGAACTTACTTCTTAGAAATAAGCCCTTTTATACTCACCGGATGGCGGCAGGGGATCAGCTGGGACCGCTGCTGCTGCGACGCTGAAGGCGGCGGAGAAGCGGCTAATCAGACGAGCAGAGAGGGTCTCTCGTTCAGCTTGATCCGCTGCGAAGGCGTGTCAACGGCGAGTAGCATCAAGTCTCGTAGATCAGCAAAGAAGTCGTCGCTGAAGGAGAAGGATCTGAGATCCTATGGCTAAATGCACGCTTATATAGCCAGATACTCCGCCCCTTTTGGCGCGATCGGGCGCGAATCATCGCCATAGGCTCGTGCAGCTCCGCTGCCGAGCCATTGGTTCGTCTTTTTATCACTGCACGAACCAATGGCCGTGCAGTTACACTGCGTTATTGAAATGCTTCAGTCTCAGGAGAAAAGGAGCTTTTCCCCATAGCGTCTTCGACGCAGTACGAGTGAAAGTATCGAAAGGGAACTGCTTTTAACACTGATGATAAAAAATGTTTCTTGATTAAAGGGAACCCCGGGTATTAAGACTTATATGGCTTAATATAATGTAATTTTTTTGTCTCTTACTGGAATATTTAGCGGAAAATCCATGAAAGAATTTGTTTATACATATTTTGTGGTGCGTCATTTCTACTGCTACTGCAGCTAAATGTTGCTATTTATACCACAACACAACTCGGAAAATAAAATACCGCCAAATGGCTTTTAGTTGTAATTTTCAGTTGAAGGGGATCAAGAGAAGTGATGTAAGGCTTCACTGCTTTTCCTAGCGATAAGAAAAAAAGCAAAGAATGATAAGATGCCTGTAGACAAATAAAACTTTCTAAAGACCCGCGTCTTTGTTCTCTCCACTTCAGCCCTGATGCCGTTTAGGCTTTTAGTAGACCACAGCTACTGAAAGAGCTTACAAACGACAGAGACAGGAAATGCTAGATGCCATCCTGGCAGGATGTAAACATGCTGATCCTTGTCATGACGCTGCAGCCACTGAAGGAGTTTCTCAGCATGGATTTCATTCCATATCCGGGGCATTTAGAGTCCTTTGAGGGAAAATCAGTGGTACGACATTTGGTTTAAGCCTAGACTTTCATCCATTGCCACGTGTAAGCTCTATCATTAGCTGTGGTCATCGTATCAGTATTTTATTATCAAAGTTCTTCAGTGTGTTCTGAATTGTGTTGCGGTAAAACAGAAAGAGGTAGCACCAGTAGCTTACCGAGCACAACCATTTCGCGCCATAATGGCGTCCCCATACAGTGCACAGCATAAATGAGTACACCCCCTCTAAAACTTACCAAATTGAGCAATTACTCTTCAGTTGAAAGACATATTAGGATTCTTTGGAGATATAATGTTCCAACAGGCCTGCTTGATCAATTACAACGAAGAATGTCAAAATTATTTAGCAAATTAAGATTTTCCTTAATTGTGTACTCATTTATGCTGTGCACTGCATGTATAAAACGATTTGGAATTTTTTTAAACAACGTAAATCTTTTATGGGTTTTCTACTACATTTTTGATTGAGAGCCATCATTTATGTTACATTAAGCCATACGTGTTATAATACCCAGGATTTCCTTAACAAATCAGCATATGTGATTTGATTATGAGACACTGAAGACTGGACAGAATGAAGAATGGAATATTCAGCTTTGTCATGGAAAAGAAAACTTGCATGCAATTCAGTGTTTATATATTTTAACACAAACAGTGGAAGATGAGGGAAACCTGTTTGGAAACCATTATTATTTTGCTGTTTGGTGTTGATAGCAGGAACATCGAATGCCAATTGGTGTGATTCTTTTTTTTGTGTATTCTGTGGCGTGTTACCATCAAAACCAAAACCAATCCACTGCGTTGTCAGTGGCTCTGATGTCAGGAGAAAATGAAGTCTCTTATGTTCACTTTTACATCCAATTACAAAACACCTGCATTGCTTACGAGATATAGTTGTTGCTACAGCTGCTCGAGCGTGGAGAAAATGGTGGACTGCGTACAACTGGCTGAGGGCAGAAATATGCTAATATGGCTAATATGCTAATAATATGCTAATTTGGGGGTGGGTTAATGAAAGTGAATGAATTTTTATCACTAGCTACGTTTACATAGACAATTTTTTATTTGGAATAAATACATTATGATTGATGAATCTGAACGTAGTGCTTACATGAATGCGAAATAAAGAGATCAGGAACATGAACTGTTCTGTTGTGCTGCCTACTTTAGAAAGCAGCAAAAGTGCCTCTTCCCGCACCCAAAACCAGTCGCTTGAGGACTGGTGGGTAGTTTCACTTCACAGACACTTAGTGATAGCAGAATCTTAGAATAACTGAAACTCATTTGTGACACTTTATTGACCAGGAAGGACAGCACGTCACACGTCATTATGCTACCTTTGCATTACTGCACATGTGCAGTACTTTCCAGTTTCGGTTTTCAATCCAATCAAGTGTTTACATGTCCTCTAGTTTGGATTACAAAAGGAATAAACCACCCCTTTCAATTTGATCGAAGTTTTAAACTACTAGTCCCATTACGATCGGATTGTTAGGGTGCATGTAAACGCAGCTATTGTAAGGTGGTTGTATCCACACTGCTAATGCTGTATTTACAGTAACAAAAGCTCAAAGTCATTGTGGTTAGGGTCAGATCTCGTGTAAACGCAGATCTTCCAACTTAATTTTTTTTCATCTTGTCACTTGCAGACCAACCAGTGGCAGATCCGCCGTCGTACAGCCATTTGCTATGCGAAAATCATCATTGTCAAAGGCAACTTAAAGTTTACACCAACTAATTGGCAGCAACATAAAAGGGGAATTGAAAAATGACAGAAGACACCCTGCTTCCAACCCCCCTTTTGAAATTTGTCAAAATGTTTTCTCTTATAACGGGAAAACAAAGCATTCGCTCGTTAACGATGAAAGAGTTGCCTAAGTCCCCTGTTGATTGACGATCACTGAGATGTATGACACCTCTCAACTTGTCATGGAGGAGTTATTTGTACTCGGCTGCGATCCGTTCTGTGAGGAGAGACCAGATGTCCCGTCTTAATTAGGCCTGCAGTGATGTTTTTAATGACTTCTACCCCATTACGGGCAGAGCGTGCGCTAGTGAGAACGAGAGAGGAGTTTCAAATCTTCCTCCCTGTCACTCTCGTCTGACTGCGTGTGAGCTCCAGGAAGTGTGCTGCTTTTTGTAGGATTGCGGCATGTGTGATTCCAGATATGCTAAAACCCTCTGAAGAGCCGGCGAGGAACTTGGGGGTTTGGAGCGAGAGGAGTCAATGGAGAACAAATGCAACTTTTTCGGCTAATCTCCTCTCTGAATTGTTTTTGTATTGCATGCTTCATTTATATCTGTGAGGGTGCACATTGTGTAATATATTTAATTAATGGCGTCTGTTATGGAAAACTAGGCCAGACTAGTTGATGGGAGATGTCTAGCGCACAAAGACTGATATAAAACACTCATACAGAACTTAGTTATGCGCTCCCGAAAGGTTTTATGCGCTATTCTACTGGTTTATTGCACCTCAGATCTCTAATTCTGATTCCCCTCCAGACGACCGCAAGGAAAAGGAATCGTCTCGTACCTAGATTTGACGTTCGCACTTGGAGATTCATGACGGGCCGCTGGTACATGCGGTATTAGAGCTCTCACTTACAATGCACAGATCAAATTTGAATTTGGCCTATATTAAATTATATCTCTTCCTCTGATGTGTCAGTTCGGTACATTTGGAGAACGGCAAGGAAGACTGTTCACGAGGCTGATGGTGGCATTACCTGCGTGCAAATCACCTCAAGGTAGAATCGAAAGTAAGTTTCTGAATAAATGTAATTGCTTTGCCATAATGAGGGTATAAAATGTTATTAATATTTTAGAACAAGTCCTATTTTTCATTTCTGAAAACCACTACGGGGCTCCTTTTCAAAGGGTTTCAGTCAAAACCCAATGGGAGATTCAATTGACTTTAATCTTGCATTCGTTTGAAAATTTGAGCCCATTAGTTAACTTTGCCTTTTCTGTGCAGTTTTCATTGCATTTCAATGAAGCCGCTTTCCTGTGGTGTTAAAACACTAATAGTTGCTTCAAATAGTAAATGAGGAAAGGATATATGGAGGGAGAGAAAGTGGGGAAGAGAAGAGTTGATGACCTAAAATATTTATATAAAACATCTGTGTTTTTATGGAGGTTGGAATAGAAAAAAAAGATCCGATACACAGCTACAGGGTACAGGAATCAAATATTTATATGCTTTAGTGAATAATTTGGGGATTGAGATGCAACTGTTAAGCATTCTGCACCAAGCGTGGTTCTCTGACAACATATCAATTGTGGCCAGGTGCACCAGCTAATTGGTGAAATGCATTGTGGTCGCTGGCGAGGGAAAGTCAGGGGACCGGCCGTAATCAAATAAAGGGAAGGCCTGAATAATTCTTTTTGAAGTGCTACGGACCTCATGAGTGCGACACGACTCTAATTGTCAACGCTCGGCACGTACCCACCCGCTGAATTCGTGAAGACCCCCCTACACCTGCTCAATCCACTTGGGACCAACAATATGAAGGAACCAGCTTCAACTAATTTTGATTCACTAGTGACCATCGGATCTCTACCGCAAACCATCTTCTCAGTACCTCTCCTTATAAATCACAAAGGATGATTAAAAAGCCTACTTTATTAAGTGCTAATGTGTAAAAAGCACATTTATTTGACTTACGCTAAATAACAACGGTCCTTACCTTGAGTCTGACCATCAGCCCCCTCCTTAAGGGTCAGCATTTTGAATCCTGGCTGCTCAGCTTTGAATAAATAAATTGTGTCATTATGCTTTTCATCGCCTGATAAACAGCTCTTTTTCGCACTCGGAATCTCCATTAAAGAAAAGTAGGTCAAGAGCAGAGGCTTTAAACGGCAAGCCAATACACTTCTCTTCTCCTTACTTCTCTGCTAAAAAAAACCTGCAGACTAGCAAGCCACCCCAGTGGTTTATCACAGTCCTAACTCAGCACTTGCACCAGTTAAATACAAGCGCACATCAAAGGATGCATCCAGATCAGGTTATTTTGGATAAAGTTGTGGTATTGTTGGGAGCGATGCAGCACAAACGAGACATTAGGAAATATTATGAATTTAAAGAGATAGTTGTTTGGTGTTTCGACCATTGGATTAAAGGGTTGCATAATAAAGGATTGCATATGGTCAGATTATATTTAGCTTCAAATATTAGAATTAGAATCAAATATTACATGATTCTTTGGAATACTTGAATCTGATTCTATACTTGATTTTTACCAAAAATTATTCAAAATCATAGTGTGCCGATATACAGCCGTATCTCACGTCTACGAGTGTGAAATTGTATTTATACAACAGTTCGATGGCACTAGTGTGTAAATACATAAGAAACAACAACATAGTGTCTTTAAAAACCCACTTTTATGCAGAACTACTTCCTTCCACCACAGATTCAAATCTCCGTTTGACAGTTAAACAGCTAAGCCCAAGCCTCCATTACTAATTCGAAAAACGTCACTTTAGAACGTCTAATGAAGAAACGCTGAGTTGCTTTATTGAAGCTTATTTTATTACCGCATTAAAAGCTCACTGTATGTGTGGTAATTATGAGAGAGAGATGCACTGAGCGATCGTGATTACCTGCATCTGATACAGCATTCATTCTTCATATTCAAGATGAAACATTAGTTTGAATGTCCGCTGCGGAAAGCGTTATCTTTGTCGTAACGTTAATATCCTTTCATCTGTTAAGGGTGATTACTGATGACAGCGCTGCTCAGTGCATTTGTTAGCTGCATCAAGCTGTTGTTGAAACTAAAATAACTTCCTTTTCTAACCACATTTATTTTTCAGTATGAAAGTCTTTGCTAACTGTTAAAAACAGTCTCTTTTTGCCATTTAATAGCGAAACAAAGTAACTAAAATCACCACCAAACACAGTTTCTAAATACTAAACACTTTTAAATACTACTATTATTTGTATGAAATACAGTTTTAAATACTTGAATATTAATATTTAATAAACAACAACAACAGTCATCACAAAAGTTGCTAGGCAATCCAGTCAAATGTACACAGGCAGTTCTGACATAAAGTATTATATTTGCATCAACATGGTGAGATTTTGCCAAAACTCTTCTCTGGAACAAATAATAGTTTAACGAGACCAAAGACTACCCATTAGATTTACCCAGAATGAATTATATCCTATGTTTAACCACTACAGAGACATCAGAGCCAGCGGTAAATTCAAGAAGATCTGGCTGAGGTGGGACACTCTCGAACAGATTCATGAA
Organism: Garra rufa; assembly: GCF_049309525.1. Classification (NCBI taxonomy): domain Eukaryota; kingdom Metazoa; phylum Chordata; class Actinopteri; order Cypriniformes; family Cyprinidae; genus Garra; species Garra rufa. The sequence continues at coordinate 14,406,340 of NC_133364.1, read as the reverse complement.
TGCTGAACTATCGCTGACAATCTGGAGCTTGCATGTCTGCAAATGGCGACACAAAAACTCTTATCAGCCAATCAGATTCGAGGACCAGAAAGAACTGTTGTATAAAGATATATAAATAAACTGGATTTTAAGGATGCACCAATCAAATGTAATATTTTAATTATTAGTATATTTAGTTTATTTTATTATTATTATAGTATTATTATTATTTATTTTTATTATTATTTATTTATTTATTACATTTATTTTATAGTATTGTTGTGTAAAATATTAACATTAAATATATAAACTCTATCCTTTCTATGAAATAAAACATGAAAAATATAAATGTGTGTGTCTAGATACAGATATAAATATATACATAAACTAGGATTTAAGGATGCACCAATCAAAAAAATAATTATTCAATATTTTTTTTTATTATTTAAAATTTTATTTCAATATATTTAACATTAAATATATAAACTATATCCTTTATATAAACTAAAATATAAAAAATATAAACTTTTGATATTTACTACAAATTACAGTGTTATTATCAGCATTTTTAATTAAATTAATGTAGAAGTTGTCAGAATTAAGCATGCACAATTAAATTCCAAAACTGTTCATTTATACATGTTCCTGTTAAATCAGAATGATTTATTTTTCTGTAACAGCTGTCTGAATGTACATTATACCTTGCTTAACCCTATATAACTGTTAGGAGCATTTTAATAAAACCATATCCATCACTTTAAATAAGAAATATCATCATGATTTTGGGTGTGTTTACACAACATCGTGCAAATCAGAGGAAAGCCATTGTTCACTGTCTGTCAGCACAGGGTGTATAATGGGGCATCAAAGCAGCCAAATCAACAAACAAATGCCTGTTTGCAGGATTGAGCGCTTGAGTCTGATAGGACAGGATACCCATCCTGCCCTGGTGAGCGTCTCAGACAGTCTGAGCTTAGGCCTGCCTTTGCCCATCTGTCGTGAACCCTGGCCAGCACAGGGAGGGGGGCCACACCAGGACAGCAGTCATCCAATCACGTGCCTCCTGTTGGTCCTAATACTTTTCAAATGATGCTTCCTGTCTAGGACCGCCCAAATTGGAAGAAAGCTCTTCGTTTTGTGTAATGCACTGTCATGAAGAGCAGTCTTTTCCAAGACCCTGAACTGATTTAGCTGGTAAACAACCTGTTAACCTTGCGCTGCTGCAGAGAACGGCCTGTTTCTACGCAACGAGATGTCATAATCATCTTACTTTAGAAGAGTCCAGCATTATGCAGAGTATTTTCATCTCTCGTCAGCATCCTTGGCAGAAAGGCAACGTGTCGGGAATCCAATATATCTAAAAGCGAGAACGACAGAACGTATATTTTCTGCGGAAACCACTTTCAATTGGCGTAAACGCAGAGAAAAGTGCATTTTCCTGTGGATCTAGGTATATGTGCGTTGAAATAACATCCTGGTTTGTTGCTCAGTATATAATGTAGTCTTATAGGCGTTAAGGCAGGCCTCAGGGAGAGGAAGATGAGGGTATGTTAGACCAGAGTTACTGCGTGGGGTCCATATCAAAACCCGGCCATCGCACCACTATCCCTGTCTGCATCCAATTTCAGCATGAACGCTTCCTGTTAAACCCCCATCAAACAGACACACGGCAGCACAAAGGAAAACCTCATCTCCACGGGAAACTAATCCGCCGGTGTGCGCTGTAAGCCTGTCAGGGTTTTTTTTTTTTTATTGAAAGAAGTCATCACTCATTTTTGCCAAAGATTAAAAGTATGGCTAAATTGAGAAAATCCGCTTAGGAATTTTTCTGAATTTAAATTTGGACTGGGAAGTGAAGAAGCTTCTCGGGACAGAAAAGGTGTGTAAGGTGAGATAAATTAGAACATGTAGACAACATATTTGTTTTGGCCCTCCCTCTTCTCTGTATATTTCTATCTAAGTCTTCCTTTGAATGCTGAACAAATGAATGAGGTGAGTTGGCGGCATTTCTGCAGTTACCTCAAAAATCGCCCCTTCCTGATTGGAAATTCGAGCATAAGAGACATGCATCTGAAATGAGTTCTCCGTCCCTTTAATTGCATCGCCACTGGCAACAAGGTGTTTCTTTGGGAGGGAATGACAATTGCTTGCCAGCAGGAAGAGGGGGGCTGGGTCAATACCACTTTCACATCTACTGTGCAACATTCCCTGGGTAGCGTATTTACCTCTAGGTAAGTTGGCATTAACTTTGAAATAATTACAGGCATGTTAAAAAAAAATTTGTATTATTATTTATAATTCAAAGTGGCAATTTCTGCTTACAAGAAACAATAAAATTAAAAGAGGCAGGAACAGTGTAATTGATTTTTTAATATTCTAATTATAACCTTTTCATTTTATATTTTTCAGTTTATATTTTTTTTGTCTTCAAAGGGCTCCATACAGTAGGATCCCAGCCAAGTAATAAGGGTCTTATCTAGCAAAACCATTGGTCATTTTCTAAAAAAAATAAAATAAAATAATGAAAATTTATGTACTTTTAACCTCAAATGATCAGCTTGCACTAGTTTGAGCTCACACATTACAGTCACGTTGGAAAGTTGGTTGACGTAGGCGGATATACTGACCCAGTGTTTAAAAAGCGAACATGCAAAGGAAGTCAAACGTCCTTTACAAAAAAATAGTCCTATAACATTGGACGATTTTGAATATAGAGAGGAATGAGAGTTTTTCACCCTACCCTACCCTTTTTGAACCGGAGTACACAAATGAAGAACTAACCACACGTGACATTTTTAACGTTATTACCTAGTAAGTCAAAACTGCAACTTGGACCTTCAACCAGTTGGCCACCATTGAAGTTCTCTATATAGAGAAAAATGTTTTTCTTAAAAACCTTACTTTCTTTTCGACTAGTTTTTTTTTAAACCGAAAACTTGTGTAACCAGACCTTCAGGCTGAAGGTCTGAGAATTTTGGCCTCTTTAAATGGCCAAGGACCACCTAAGAGTTTTGTGCTGGTCCTTTGCTGGTTTATACTGGTCCTTAACCAGCAACATGACCAGCTAAGGACCAGCATAAACCAGAAGAGCATCCGGGAGACTTTTCACCGACTACCAACTTTTAAACCTGATCAACTGGAGTTATGGTTGCTTGCTCTGCATCACACGCCGATTGTTCTGAATGTGCTCAGGACAGTTCGACATTGCGGTGGATCAGAGGTAAAAATGATATAAATAATGTTCAGTTTGTTGCACAGACTGATTGTTTCATGTGTTGAGACCTCAATGTATCGTCCCAAGCCGCAGGGTTTAATTTGGTTTTGTCTGAGTATATTTTTTCGACTTTTAAAGCAGTGGGTCCCATTGACTGCCATTATATGACTGACAGACTGCAACAATTTGAGTTAAAAATCTTTGTTTGTGTTCAACTGAAGAAACAAAGTTACCTACATCTTGGAGGCCCTTGGGGTAAGCAGATAAACATCAAATTTTCATTTTTTGGGGTGAACTATCCCTTTAACAAATCTTAAATCTTTTATACACAGCGTCGCTCATCAATGTCAGTTCCGAAACAGTGGACCAATCCGAAGACCCCCGAGGTGGGGAAACCGTTGTGAGCGTTACTTCGTCTCATGTTTTAAACGCAAATACGTGTTTGTGTGAGTGGCCAGTAAAAAACTAGATGAAATACTTGCACATATAAAGTGACTGGACAAGATCGCTGAGAGGAGGATCACATGCAGTTGCATTGCAGTTTCCCGCCTTTAGCGTATTTGAAACCTGTTGAGTAACAGTCATTATTTTCCCATTCTGTTGGGTGCCACTAATGATGCAGACATCCAAAGGTGCAGCACCAGCAGTCCATGATCTTGCGTATAAACTTCACAAAGGCAGCAAAGGTAGACGAATGTTGTAAAGAGAGAAGCTGAGCTTTATGTGTGCGGAAAGAGGAGCTAATCAGTGCAGAGCGCTCGGCCTATCGCTCTCTCCTCTGCCATTGTTACTGGCCTCTCTGGCCTGTTCCGAGCTTCTTAGTTGGTAATTATGTCAGCTCCAGCCTAAATGATTTATTATTTATTTTGCCAGACTGCAGCCTGAGAGACAGCTGCCCCTGGAGTGGTCATTAATGTGCTATCTGGCCGGGCAGGGCGCGGCTCCTATGATCCTGACCCAATCTCAGATCCTAATCCAAGGAGGAAGGAGGCTGCAGGCCAGGATTTGGCGGCCCAGCTATCTCACTCTCTATAATTGATAGGTTTTAGGCGATTATACGCTTCACGTGATTAAGATCTATAACGATGTATTGATCGGACTGCACTGGGATTCGACCAGGGGGTGTGAGACATCCACGACTACCCGCTCCGTCCACCCCCCCTTCCCCCCAACCGATGGTTTGACATTTTGATATCTGACATTAGATAAAAGTGCGCGAGTGTGTATCTGCACACGTGTGTCTTTTCCTCCCCGTATGGCGAACCTGCAGATGAAAGGGACGAATGTTGTTTGAGTTTATGAGTACATACATATTTACAGTGAGCGCGTGCGGAAACATGCACATCTATCAATCCGAGGATCAGAAGAGGAGCTGGATTGGATTTTGAAGGTTAGGCTGAGAAGCCTGTGGGTGGGTGATTATTAATTATGATAGCTGTAGACTCAGATTTTATCCTGCAGTCGGAGACCTGTGGGACATCAGCTGAGCCGGGTTGGCTGACACTGAGACAATCAGGAACAGGATGATGTGGCACTTGATGGGAACGCGGTAGGAAAAAAAACGCTGCTTTCATCTATGAACATCGAGGATGATTTGTAGCGCTACTACCGTACATAACTAGGATAAATATGCAATTTCATATAAAGTAGCAGCGTTTAGAACAAATACTCAGTTTATCGGCTAACTGCTGCTGGCTGAGCAACAAGCTAATCAACCATCTGGACTACACTTTAAAACAAAGTTGGCTATGCGACAAGTTGAAAGTGTCTTCTGGACGGCAGTTTTCTATTGGAGAATCTTTTATTGGCTCAGTGATTCATTTGTTTATCTAACTTAATTTAACCAATGCATTGAAATAATTGAAACTTTAATAAAAGCATGTTAGATTTATTTTATTTGTAAAGCACTAAACGCGACAAAACACGGCAATATAAATTTGAGGATCTGGAATCAGGGTGAAAACATTGAATTGAAGTTTTGTATAATAAATACAGCTAATAAAGCTAGCGAAAATTATAAACGGCAAAATATGTCACAAAAACGATTGTTTGAAATAATTTGAATTGTTCTTTATTCAATAGGTGAGTCTTTTATTTGGTCAGTGAATCATTTGTTTACATGAATAATGTGAACAAACTGATTCACTTAAGATTCACAAAATCCCTAAATTGAGAAATACTTTCTTAATGATATGTAAAACATTTGTTTGTCAAACTAAAAGATTCAGAAAAAAGTGTCCAGCATATATGCATAAAACTGAATGTCTTGTTACCCAAAATTATATACATATCATCTAGATTTTATACAGATTTTATAATCTTTGGGGTTCTGAAATTAGCATGACAGCATTGAATTGGCATTTTCTACAATACAAACAGCTAATAAAGCAAAATTGAGCAAAATTATTAACGGCTTATTTTAAAACATTTCACAAAAACTTATTTAATTGGTGAATCTTTTATTGGGTCAGCGAATCATTTCCAAATCACTCAAGATTCACAAAAAAACACTTTAATACTTTCTAAATTGAGAAATACTTTCTTAATGTTATGTAAAACATATTGAAAATCTAATCATGTGCAGTATATGTGCCCTATATAACTGCGTATATCTGCAAGTGTCATGCCAATTACCCAAAGCTGAAGGAATCTTTTGATGATCTAAGCTCAGTTCAAGATGGAGCTTTTCAACTGACTCTTTGGCTATCAACAAGCTACCCTGCTGTCGATTTGCCATGCGAGAATCCATCCCTCTTGGTAATAAACGGAGTGCAGAAGGGAAACAGAGCGAGAGTGGGGAAATTAAAGAAAAGCAGACAGAAGCATTTCTAGCTCATTCCTGCATTATGGCGCATTTCCATTTTTTCGCCTCAGTCTTAATCTCCATTGAATGACTGTCATCGCCCTCCGGCAGTAATTAGGAACGGACTCTGGACAACAACAGACAAGTTGGCCTAGCTTGTCTCAAGCAGCAAATTACCTTTAGCTTATGGTAAGCAATATTCCGTGCCAGGCAACTTTTACTGCTGATTAGCAATTAGCCCAAACTACCGGCAGCCGAAGAGCTAATGTTTAATTTGGTCTGCTAATGATAGACTCCCATCTAGTGTGCGCAAGCTGGGAGAGCCAACTCCAGGGGAAGGGGGCTGGGTGGAGAAACATATGGATTTCTGCTTAATTCCTTTTCATTTACAACCTGACAGGCCCTCAGGTAGTACGGAAATTTCCTAGCGATTAGTAATGGCTGCCCCCTCAAAGTGGCAAACGAATGTTAATGCTTCTCTTCAAGGCCTTTGCCTAGAAAACACACACTCCAAACACATACTGTTTTCTTTCCCAAGCGCAGAATCGCACAAAAAGGTGACGGCGAAGAAATTAGCTGCACTACGTGACCGAAACGACATGCTAATTGCTAAAAGGTGCGTAAAATCAAGCATACAGCTCCTAAACGGATTCAGGAGTGAAAGAACTTGACCTGGACTGAACAAAACCCAGACTTCAACCCTTTGGGATGAATTGGAGCCAGCGTATTAAAAGAGTAACCCAACTAAGAACTCTCGATGTCTGCTAAATACCTTGTTGTCTGTAAAGAGGCTCTGTGTTTGTTTGCAAACATGAGCAAGCGGTGTCAGCGGGGGCTTCAAAGTGTCCCATAAGACCCTGCTAATCATTCTCATGTAACCAAGCACACACTTGTGGGCTGGACCCGCCAAATCAGGTGGACTAGCTGCAGCACTCACTCAGAGCAAGTTCAGCGTAGATGCTTGTTAAGAATGTGCAATGGTTACCGTGGGAATTATCCCATCCCTCGAGGCTAGGGAGTTCTCGGCGCTAATGAACGGCAAGGATGAGGCTCGTTATCCTCCTCTGTCTGTCTGATATTCAGCCACAGTGTCTCATCTCGCACACGCGCCTCTCTCTAGTAAAGATGGAGGATAGATGGTGGATTTGGCTTCTCACGTGGACCAGAGCTTCGAGATATATATCCCCCGCGGTACGGGTAGAATGAGAGATGATATTTCTCAAAGTAGCTGAAGGTCATTATCAGGCAGGTTCAGGTTGCATGTAAATATGGATGTCGCTTCTAAGTGCTTAATTACTTTTGGTGCACATAGTATTGGATTTTTTCAGTTTATTTTGTGACCAAATTTGTGCTTTTCACACTAAACTTTCTTTCAACTGGGAATATAGTGCAAAAGCTGTATGAACCATGATCCAGGTCCACAGAAAAGTTAAATTTTTCAAAAATATGTTTTATCTAGGGCTGTCAACATTGTGCTGGCTTGCAATAGTAAAAAAATATAGTATGTAAAGTAAATACTTTCCAGATAAAATCTGGTCAACTAGCTATGTCTTCAGCTTTTGGGTTTATATAAATATAAATATATAATTTAATAAAATAAAATGTTCATTTAAAAATGCATTTTATTTAAGGCTGTCAATATTGCTGACTTTAAATATATATTTTTAAAAATATATAATATACAGTAAATATTTTCCAGATTTGACCAACCATCAGCTATGGCTTCGGCCTTTAAGCTTTTGGGTGTAAAAGAATAAATAAATGAATAAAATATGAATATAAATATAAAAAAATATAAAATATTTTTTTTACAAATGTACTAAAATTTTATTACATATGTGCACTAAAATATTTTATAAAATAAAATAAAACAAAAATATAATATAATTATATATGCTTATATACCGGTATGTACATTCTTTTGAATAAATATATATAAGCATATAATTACGTTTTATTTTATTTTATAAAATATTTTAATATATTATTCTATATACAATTATATTTTATATAAAATATTTATTTTATATACACTTTATCTAAGGCTGTCAATATTGCTGCCTTGAAATGTTAACAAAATATATAATCTAAATTAAATATTTCACAGATAAAATGTTTCCAGATAAATAATATATAAAATTAAATAAAAAACATTTTATTACATATGTAGATTAAAAATTTTATTTCAACAATGTGCTGGCTTACTAAAAAATATAATATAAATTAACATTGAAGAATACAATTGTACAATTTTACCAACTAGCTATGGCTTAGGTTTTTAGGTTCCAACTAGCTATATATGGCTTAGGTTTTTAGGTTCTTAAAAAAAAAAAATAATAAATAATAATAATAATAATAATTATATATATTTTATTTATATATATATATATATATATATATATATATATATATATATATAATGATTATTATTAATATTTTGGTATTTTACTTTTGTGGTATTTTATTATTATTAAAGTAAATAAAAAATATATAAAACATTTAAAAGTTTGTTGATCATTCGTGTAACATTTAATGCAAGCAAGGAACTGTAAATAAGTAAATGTTTTCTGGATAAACCTTTATAATATTTACTATGATTTTTTTTTTTTTAATGTAAATTTAAAAAAATATAGCATATTAAGCCTGCTATTTAATTCTCAAAACATATTTTCTTGATAATATCAACCTATATTTTCACTCATAACTAATGTTTTAAAATGTTACAATTCTGCTCGCTTACATATTTATCATTTTAAGGTCCATGGCATCAAAAAGTTTGAAACCACCTGTGAACATTTGGAAGAGAGCAACCAGTACACTGAATCAAAATTTCTGTTTGTGTTTTTATGAAAGAAATACTGTATGGAAAAACATAGGGGTTTAGAATGAGGGTGAGTAAACTGATAGGTGATATATGACATTTAGTTATTCTGGAATTAATAAACACCAGTCATGGAAGCAAGTTTGAGAAGCAAGTTTAAATGCGATAAAATAAAGCAGAAACAAGAAAAAAAAAAAAACACTCCCTCCCTTAGGGAGTGATGTTGTAAACTTCAGGTGCTTCATGCAGCGTTTAAAAGAAAAGCAGGTTGTCCACGTTGGCCTGTGTTGCATGTTGTTTGTTTACCTTTCTTTCCTAATTCTTCTTCCTGCCTTTCTTCTTCTCTTCATCGGACTCAACCGAGATACTGGCAAGGTGTGGTTGTGCTGCTTGGCAAGTTCAAAAGCAAAGGGATGTTTTCCTTTTCCATTCCAAAGTCCACAAACCCAACTTTTTTCAAATATGTGTTTCTGATTTGTGCAGGCTCTTGGGAATGACAGCGGTGGAAAAGCAAAGGGGCCTGTGGAATCGAGTGGTGGGAGAGGTAGAGAGGGACAGAGAGAGAGACAGAGGAATGGGATGGAGAAAAAGAAAGAGACGAAGAGAAAGTACTAGAACATGGAACTCTCTCACTCATCCTCTCGCTCTCTCTCTTTCATACACACACACAAAAACACAAAAAAGACTGACAGGCTGGAGCTTCAAAGCTTTAGCTTCTCTCTATCCTTCCTCTGGTGTGGAATTTCAATGCAGTATTTCATTTTTCATTGGGGGGTTGGGGAGGGTGAGGAGGTTGGGGCACGATGAGTGTGTATTCTTTCAGTGATCCACTTCTGTCCCACGCCGGCCCTCTTAATGTGCTGATGTGTTTTAGTAAACTAATATCAACACAAATCCAGCCATGCTTTAAATGACCAATGTGAGCCAACATGTGAGGTTGACGGGAAGTTTAGGGCATGCTGTATTTGGAAACTACAAAATCAGCAGATGGCAGCCATAAAATGTGTCCGTTTTCTTTGAGGAGGCAAGGGAGCCAATGTCTCCTCAAAATATTGGATGAGCAAAAAACTTTGTAGTGCAAAAATGAAACAATGCCAGTATTACAAAATATAAAGTGTATAAATCACTTGTTTTTCTCCCCTGAGCCCATTGAGTTTTAACAGACCCCTAAAGCGTGCGGTGAGTTTGGTGGGGGGTAATTGAGAATTAATAGGGCAAAGTCACATGAGAGAAGGCAATGCCTCCATCGTGATACGATTAGCTATGGCTAGTTATGTTCTGCTGTGATTGGTTCATGTGATAAATCCCGCCTCTTGTGTTTATGTACGTTCATAAATCAGTCTGAATGAACAATATAATGGCATTAATGGGAAGGATAATTAAAAATGTAAGCAAACAACTCACACACTTGGATATAATGTTTTTTTTCCATACAAATAAGACTTGAAATGGCATGACAACATGATCTGTGGGAGTTTTTAGTAGGTAATCAACCAATATTTACAGACATTTGATGATTAATGATCTTAAAACTTAATAAGAAATAAATCTAGAATGCTTAAAAACACTACATTTATGAGATTCATACTTTTTTCAAATGCAGAATTTGTCCTCTTCCTGTTACCCTGAACAAAAACAACATTGCTGTGCTGTAAAAAACGATTTTTTTAGTCAACATGATATCAGAATGAGTTTTTTGGTAGCTTTGAAGTCATCTATGTGCTGGTTTAGCTCCTAAACGTTGACTAAATTCACATTCACTGGATACTCTTTTTTTTTTGGCACTGATAACAGGAATTTTTCCCTTTAATTTTCCTTGGTTATTTTGTTGCAAGAAGTACAGGTCATTGTGCAGCAGTACAACTGCTCCTATACAAAATACAATAAAGAAACTGTGGTTTCTTTTGGTTTTGTAATATCCTTTTGGCACAGAGAGGACAAAAACTTTAGGTGTCCTACATAACTTCTCCATTGAGATTAGAAGTTGTTAGAAAATGCACAAGTCGCGACAGATGTTGTTCAGTATGTAAACTGTATCACGTTGCAGTTCCTTTGAGTTAATGGCCTCCAAAGTCTTTTTTTAACTATCATATGGCATTTGGCAAGAGTTTCTTTTGGACTCTTGAGCAGCACTTTGTACACATTTTCAGTAGGTATTTTTTCTTACCATTCAACAGTATAAACTACACTGTAAAAAAAAAAGCCGTAAAATTTACAGGAAAAACCTGGCAGCTGTGGTTACCAGAGTTTTCCCGTAAAAAATACGGTAGCAATGTTTACGGTAACATGTTTTACATTTTACGGTTTTCAGGTAAGTAAATTTACAGGTAAATACCGTCATTTCACTGATATAATGGTAACATGCCAACTTTTTGAAATACTGAAATCTGTTTTGTACCTTTGTTATACACTGATAACCACCAAAAGCAGGTGGTGATGACAACATCACATGAACTAAAGCCCATGACAAGGAGGTTTAAAATAATAACTTATATAGAAGGTACACAGTGTCATTCACACAAACACTAAACACCATCATGGTAACACACATAAAACTGAAATAATGCAAAAAACATTAATTTAACAACATAAGATGTAACATACAACCCTAATGTACAAAACGGCCAAGAAAAAACTAAGAAGAAAAAGTTATTTCAACAAAAAAACAGAGAATAAAAAAAATTAAAAACAGGGAATTCTGGGAATGTCAATTTACGGTTATTCACTGTAAATTTTACGTTCTTTTTCATTTTCAAAAACGGTATACTCCCGTGAAATTACATGCAGTTTTTCACCGTATATACAAAGGGAACTTGCCGTTAACCATTTCACAGGTTTTTACCGTAGCATTTTTACAGTTTTTTACCGTTAAATTCACAGTCATTTTTTACAGTGTAGAAAAATATAAAGTGCGCATTTGTAGATTTAATATGTCTGGCTTTTGGTCTCATCCGCTTCTGTTTTTAGCTGTACAAAACATCTTGTGTTACTGCTTGATATTGCAAACTGGTGTGTCTTACCATATTATTTTAAAGCATTATCCTAATTATGAACACAATGACTTGTAGTGCAAACAGTTTTACCATTTGCTGTACTTTGTTATTCTTCTCCTTATTTCCCTACAGCGGCTACAATCGGAAGTCAAACACATTACCAGAAAACAGCTTACTTCCGCATTGAAAAATAAGGCGGATAGTACCAGACTCATAAACTCAACTTTTTTTTTTTTTTTTTTAACAAATTGTATCCATCTCCATCACCCGGTTGGTGGCTGGCTGTAGACACCTTTGAGCCACCATTATTTTATCTTAGCGTACTTAAAGGTCTAGGATCCACAAGCCTTTGAGGGTAAGTGGTGCCTCTAGTGGCACATCAAGGAGGTGAGAAGAGGCAGAGAGGTCAATGCTCAGGGGTAGCTCAGCTATCTCGACCTCGTCCTGGGGTGCTGCCCACGAGGGACGTGTCAGCGTGTTGCACCTCTGATAAGGAAAGGTCAATCTGCTACCATCATCCCATGGCCCACGGCCTACCGAAAATACCAGAAGAGAAGCCAAAGAGACATATTATATCTCAAGTTTTCCTCACTTTAGGCCCCAACGTTGAGAAACATCAAACCTAGCATTGCATTTTCTCATGCATCGTGCACCATTTTAAGATTCCCCTCCTCGAAGCGCACAATCACGCACGTTCTTCTTGGTTTCCAGCCCCCACCCGCGAACCATCTCGCTCTGTTATTTCTGATTAGCTGTAAACGAGCAAATATTTTCCCAGTGTTCGCCAGGTTAGATCCCCATTTAATTAAACTGGCTCATTATGTCGCTCTCTGATTAGTGGAGGGGAATCAATTATTCAATTCACAAACATGGGCCGCAGGAGCTGGAGGTGCACAAAGAGCTGCTCATTTAATTCCAAGGACACTAATTAGCTACAAAGCAAAGCTGCAACTTTCTGTCTCTCTACCCCCCTCCGCCCTCCTTCCTCAATTACCGCGAACGTAGGACACGGGGAGCGAGGAGCAGGGAGGAGGGCTGAGGCAGACGAGAAGAGCAGAGCATGATGGGAAACGTAGGTGGGGCGGGTCAAAGCGCTTCTTATTTGGCTGGAATCCCGTCTTGTTAGCGGGGTCGAGATGTTGCAGATGGCGGTGTTATTTGCTGATATGTATATCGGACGGAGAGCTAAGCATCCGGGAAACGACCCAAGGGATTTCCAGCAGCTTCAAACTCAAAGGCCTGCCACTTTTGTTCTCCGCAATCAAACGGCGGGCAATTATCCGAATTATTGACAGCAGATTTCTCATTTCAACTGCAAATTAAGGCTATCAATAAAGCTTTCTGATGCAAAAGTGACTAATTAACCGACGGAGTGGAGCTCTGAAGCCGTGTTGTAAAAAAAAAAAAAAAAAAAAAACTCCAGTCGGTAGCACGTAGTGGAAACACAGGGGAACTAATTAGTTTAATTATCAAAACAGCTAATTAAAATTACACAGTTGCCTAATTAGTTCTGTGCTTCTTGCTGTCTCTCTCTCCCTGTCTCTCTTATTTCCTCTTTGCCCTCTCACTCTTTAATTGACAGGTTGAAGTTAAATATAAAACAGAGAGAGAGAGAGAGGGAAAAAGAGAGGGGAAAACGCGTATGGTGGAGTTTAACGCAATATCTCGGCTGCACGAGTGGCAGATCTCTGGAGCAGGAAAACAAATGACTTTCATACAAGCCGTTCCAAATTTTCTCCCACTAAAGTCTTTTTGATGTGAACAAATGAAGAATTTGTCCTCTTCCTGTTACCCTGACCAAAAACAATATTGCCATGCTGTAAAGTACACATTTTTTAGTCAACCTGATATCAGAATGAGTATGTTTGTGGTCATATATGTGCTGGTCTACTCCTAAATGTTGACTAAATTCACTTTCACTGGATATAAATATTTCATATGTTATTCTCTTTCAGGAAAATAGAACAGTGATGACTCATCCTGCACAACACAGATTTTTGCCCAATCAGATATTCTTGTGAAGTAGAATGCCCCGCCCCTTTAAGCCACATACAACCGACTAGCAAGTAGTAAATATTTAAAACGTCTTTATTTTTCAGGAAAATGGAGCAGTGATGACTCCTCCTGCACTACACAGATTTTTGTCCAATCAGATGCTCTTTTGAAAGATAATGTATTGCCCCTTTGAGCTAAAAACTACCGACTAGTAAGTAGTAAATATTTAAATTATTTCATTTTTCAGTAAAATGGAGTAGTAATGACTCATCCTGCACTGCACAGATTTTTGTCCAATCATATGATCTCATTAAGAAGAATGTCCCGCCCCTTTACGCCATATACAACCGACTAGTAACTAGTAAATATTTAGGTTTTTTTTATTAGGAAAATTGAGCAGTGATGACTCATCGTGCACTACACAGATTTTTGTCCAATTAGATGTTCTCATGAAAGACAATATCCCACCCCTTTACGCCACATACAGTCGACTAGTAAGTAGTAAATATTTCAAATGTTTTCATTTTTCAGGAAAATGGAGCAGTGATGACTCATCCTGCACTACATAGATTATTGTCCAATCAGATGCTCTTGTTAAGAAGAATGCCCCGACCCTTTACGCCATATACAACCGACTAGTATGAAGTAAATATTTAAAATGTTTTTATCTTTTAGGAAAAACAAGCAGTTGCATGACACAGAATTTTGTCCAATCAGATACTCTTGTGAAAGAGAATGTCCCGTCCCTTTAAGCCAAAAACTGCAGACTAGTAAGTAGTAAATATTTCAAATGTTTTTATTTTTCAGGAAAATGGAGCAGTGATGACTCATCCTGCACTACACAGGTTTTTGTCCAATCAGATGCTCTAGTGAAGGAGAATGTCCCGCCTCCTTACTCCAAATACAATCGACTAGTCAATATTTTAAATGTTTTTATCTTTCAGGATGACTCATTCTGCACTACATAAATTGTATGTCCAATCAGATTGTCTCCTGAAGAAGAATGTCCCACCCCCTTATGACACATACAACCAACTACAAGTAGTAAATATTTCAAATGTTTCTATTTTTCAGGAAAATGGAGCAGTGACGATTTAACCTGCACAACACATATTTTTGTCCAATCAGATGTTCTCGTGAAGGAGAATGTCCCGCCTCTTTACGCCACATACAACCGACTAGTATGAAGTAAATATTTAAAATGTTTTTACTTTTTACGAAAAACAAGCAGTTGCATGACACAGATTTTTGTCCAATCAGATACTCTTGTGAAAGAGAATCTCCCGTCCCTTTAAGCTAAAAACTGTAGACTAGTAAGTAGTAAATATTTAAAATGTTTTTATTTTTCAGGAAAATGGAGCAGATGACTCATCCTGCACTACACAGGTTTTTGTCCAATCAGATGCTCTAGTGAAGGATAATGTCCGCCTCCTTACTCCGAAGACAATCGACTAGTAAGTAAATAATTAAAATGTTTTTATTTTTCAGGATGACTCATTCTGCACTACATAGATTTTTTTGTCCAATCAGATTGTCTCCTGAAAAATAATGTACCGCCCCCTTACGCCACATACAGCCAACTAGCAAGTAGTAAATATTGCCCCTTTATGCCTATACAATCGTCTAGTAAGTAGTAAATATTTAAAATGTTTTTTTTTTTTTTTTGGAAAAAAGAGCAGTTGCATGACATATTTTTGTCCAATCAGATGCTCTTGTGAAAGAGAATGTACCGCCCCTTTAGGCCAAAAACTGCATACTAGTAAGTAGTAAATATTTAAATATATTTATATATTTTTCATGGAAATGGAGCAGTGATGACTCATCCTGCACTACACAGGTTTTTGTCCAGTCAGATGCTCTTGTGAAGGAGAATGTCCCTCTTTACTCCGCATACAACCAAATAGTAAGTAATGAATCATGGCAATTAAAACAAAAAACAGCTGATCCGTTCAAATGGAAATGCGTCATCAACACAGGAAAATAAATATTATTAAATGTTCTAAAGAGTGCAATTTTAAGCTGATAAAATGAAATTAAAATTAACTTATTTTCTTAAAGAAGTTTCAGGCTTTATTGTGACAATTTAAAGATATTGTTTCATCAAAACATAACTTGTTTACTTCCGAAACAGGGTTTTTATAGGCAACTAAAACAAAACCATGAAAAATAAGTATATTACAATAGTAAAATGGATGTAACCATGATTTCATGTTGACTTTAAGTCTATTTTGAGATGAAAAGTGGTGCAAGATTACTGTAAATTGAAAGGAGAATGAAAGCAACAGTGTATATTTCCTATCTGCATTTGTGTGGGTGTGTGAAAAACAATATGTTGACTGATACTTGACTGACATCACAATTTACAATCCAGTGTACTGCTGTAACCCATTGAATATTGTTGATGCAACAACATCCTTGTTTGTCTTTCCCGAACAGTATTAAAACTGATCTGGCAGAAGAAAGGCACAAGGCAAAACTACTGTAACATACGTTTACTGTATAAACACATGTCGAAAGGGTTGGTGTCACAGTAAAAAGGCCCCTCTCATTGTGTGCCATGTCTCTGCGTATCAGCCCCTGAACATGCAAATGGGCCGGAGGCCCGTACTACCACCTGGCTCCTTTCGGCCATTCTGGTATTTTTAGCAACGCTAATCAGGCAGCTTATTATCAACGCTAATCAGGCAGCTTATTATTTCTGGAGTTCACAGAAACTTTGAACTCTAGACTCCCTCTGCCTAAAAGATTCATGAAGGCCGGGCATCGGGGGACCTGCTTAAGTTTGCAGTGGGGTCAGAGATCGACGTTATCCCTTCGGCAAGCGCAGAAAAACAAATTGCATATGTTAAGGGCATGCCTGGTACATAGCGTATTGTTCCATTCACTCTTTCTTTTCCCAGTGTCCATCCTATACCTTAAGCTAGTTTTCAGGCTATACAGAGCTAACAAAACAGCTCAGAAAGTAAGGGTAATAGACAGCCCCCAAAATGCCCGAATTGGGCTGTTTGGTTGACCTTCAACTGCTGATAGTCAACCGGTAGTTATACAAACATTTTGAATTATGTACCAACCTGAACAGACACAAGGTTTGACCTCAATGGCATTTGGTCCATTGTTATTTCAGTATTAGTTATATGCTATTATAGTATTTATTTGTGTTTTTGAATTAGCTTTTGTTGTTATATAGGTTTACTGTACTATTTACACACACACACACACACACACACACACACACACACACACACACACACACACACACACACACACACACAGACACTATATATAGTATAAATATATTCTATAGTTTATATAGTGTATATAGTGTGTGTGTATGGATATATACATTCAGTATTATTTATATACTATTGTAGTATATTTTTATTATTTAGAATTAGCTTTTTTTATTAAATTGTAGAAATTGTATGTGCTTTTGTCAATTTTATTAGTTATTTTTATTAGTGTATATTAGTTTCATATGTGTATAATTTATATTAATAATAATTATATAAATACAATTAAATTAAAATATAAAATACTAAAATTTCTTTTTAGCTTTATTTTTTTTTTTTAGTATTTTTTAATAGTAATTTTAGTTGCCAAGGCAACATTTCTAATTTTTATGGTTTTTAAGATTAATATATAATAACATTTATATATAAATGATTAATATACTATTATAATATATAAATAATTAAATAAAAAATTCTGTCATTTCTGTTTATCTTTAATTTATTTAATTCTCAGCTTTAGTTTTATTAATTTTAGTACTTCAACTTAAGCTTGTAATTGCCAAAGCAACTTTCCTCTTTTTAATGTTTTTTAGTTCATCTAATATTTATGATTTAATTCTCTCTCTCTCTCTCTCTCTCTCTCTCTCTCTCTCTCTCTCTCTCTCTCTCTCTCTCTCTCTCTCTCTATATATATATATATATATATAGTTTTAATTAACAATAATTCATTTATTTTTTTCACTATGAACTATCATTGAAAAATATCTAGCGGAAAATTAATAAAAATGTTTTCTTTAGCATTCCACAGATCAAATAACACCATATGAGTGTGAAATGTCATGCAGGTGAGTAAATAATGACTGATTTTTCATTTCAGAGTGAACTGTTCCTTTAATAATTAAGCAAATTTCCATTTTGGAAGAAACTTTGAAGTACTTGTGCACTTGTAAACCAGGAGACTTTATTAGATTGTGAGCGAATATGAAGGGTCTTCCAAAGTGAAGGCCTTTGTGTATAAAATGCAATCTCGTCCGGGTCTGCCGGCGGGGGGATGCATGTAGATTGCTGGGTGAATTGCCTGCAAAGCTGCTGTCCGATTTGAATTGTCAATGCGTCGCCGTTCCATTTGACTCATACGGAGACCACTTTGGCTCAGATAGTGCAAAGACAGATTCCATCAGGTCCTTATCTGTTACAACCTGCATTGCTTGCAATTGGATTCAATAGCGGCCAATAATAGTGTTATTTTTTTAAACATTAGGATACCTGGACTTTTTTTTTCTTTTTTGCACTGGTCAGCAGCGGGGAGTATAGGAAGGAGAAAAAGGATATAAAAGGGAACCTTACTCTACCTTGTTTTTCCCACCTCCTGCTGTCCGATGCCATGAATAGTGCATTATTCCGATCATTTTTCTGACTTTCAGGAGGAAAAAGTAATTTTATCTGGTAAAGGATATATTTTTTCTTTCAGCCGGCCCATCCCAGGAGTGGTGTGCATTGTGCCGGGCTGAAGAAATCTCATCACTGTATTGATACATCACAAAAGCCAAGCGCAATCATCGTCTGTGAAAGATCCTCCGAGACCAATTTAGGCCCCAAAGACTTTGACCATAACATTTAAATCAGCAAAACGGACTAATTTAGTGTTGGCTATGATAGTTCTGAATACAATTATTCTACCCTCAACATGGCAGAATTAATTAAAATAGCCATATAACTGATATCAGTGTTAGTCCAATTTTTCTATAATTTCCTCACTCTAAAATAATTGGACCTAGATCTCGTTTTAAGGCCATGGGAGAACTTTGATGGGACTCATTTGCAATAAGGGTGTCTTATTCAAACAAGACATTAATTAAGTTAGAGTATCCGCTCTCCTACTGTATGTTCTTCATTATATATATATATTTGACAGCTTTAAGGAATTAAAGGAACGGTTCACTCAGAAATGAAAAATCTAATTATTTATTCACCTTCATGTCGTTCTGAACCAACCTGTACCACTCTGTTTTCTCTCTGGTGCATAAAGTGCATATATAGAAGTATCTTCATGCAGTTCTTTTATTATAAAGCATATGATATCTTTGTTAGAGTCGGTGTTCACAGCTAATCTTCCTCTCCAGTGAGCTGTTAATTTAAGATTTACTGTGACTGCATCATTAGTCAACACTGAGTCAGGTGAACACATGGCTTGGAATTTATTCTCATTATATCATGACTTTAATCTTATAATGCTATGACTTTATTTTTTCAAAATATGACTTTTTTAGTTTTTTTTCTATCATGTAAACTCTGAAGATTTTAGCATAGATGCTGTTGGTTATTGCTGTTGTTGTAGATTATTGCTACTGCTGCAAAGCAAATACAGAAACTTGCTACTGTCAATACATACGTCCATATGGCATATATTTGAGTAAATATGTGAGTATTTAAGACATACTGCTGCTGCACAAGTAGCATATATAATAACCTATAGCAGATCTATACAGGTGGAGCTAGGGAGGTGGAGGGTTTCAGAGGAACTCTGAAAACATGTTGCGAAATGCTCTAGTGAATGCTAACCAGCCATTTAAAAAGTAAAGCAGCAAGCTCATTGGCTGTGTATGCAACGTGAGCCAATCAGCTTGTGCCAAGTAGTTTAACGTGCCTTAAAATTAATTAACCTTTTTAACTATACTTTTTATTTTATATTAACTATTTCATGAATTTACAATTTTCAAACTATTGCTATTTCACAGGTTTGGAACGGTGTGAGGATAAGTAAATGATGACAAAATTGTCATTTTTGGAGGAACTATCCCTTTAATGGTTGACTTTGTCATAAAAGTATTATAAAAGTAAAAACATTCTCAGAATTTTCATTCATTTTAAATGTTACTACTTTAATATGACTGAGTAAAATAAATTATGTGTAAAATTCTAATTTCAAAATTACAGCTTTATTCTCACAATTTAGGTTTTTGGGGGGCTCTTTTAAGGTGCCTTTTTCCATTTTTGCAACTTAAGATTCATTCATTACAAGAAAAAGAGATGCATGAAGATTCAAAAAGTCAAGTAAAAAGTTCCACAGGTTTGAAACGAGGTAAACAATGACAGAACTGTAATCTTTGGGTGAATTATTCCTTCAAAATTGCACATAAAAAATATCCTTTCTCAAGATTTCCTCTAAAAAATCAGATTTTTGCTGGTCCTAGGAATTCCCGTGCGTAAATGTAATACGAAGTTCTCCAAACATATCATTATGAGTCGTAGTGGTACTATTCCCAGTTTCTTAGCGTGCTAAGGAACGATAAAAGCGAGTCTCAATTTGCCTTCATGTTAAAAGTTCAAGTCAAATATTCATCCTTTGCCTGAATCACATTCTGATTTTTTTTGTCCTCTAGAGTCGAGCGTGTTGGTATCAAGTCAAACAATGTGTGCATCTGTTCAAAGAGTCAGAATAAGATGGGTGAAACTCTTTAAGAAAAGCCTTTTTTGATTGCTTCAGATGCAGACGTTCGTCTCTTGGAACAGAACAGAGCTGTCGCAAACTCCATCTTATTTACATTTTCTTTTTTTCCCACCCCACACACATACGCCGCACTGTTCCAGAAACGCAAAAGGGAAGGGAAGGAGCCCAAAAAAAGAGTGTCTTTCAATGCCAAGGTGCCAGGGCCTTCTTTTAAGCCGTAAATGTTCTGACGCAGGAGAAGAGAAGGCGATAATGAGAGCTGAGCTGCTTTCCAAGACGTCCGTATTGTTTTAATTGTTCCAGCCACATAACGGAAGAGAAGCGAAGTCTCTGAGCCGCAGCGCCAACATTTAAAAAAAGAACAAACCCGGCTTTTTCCAATGTGTTGGAGCAATTATGTACAAACCCTGTAATTATGCATATCTTTTTGAAACATGTAAAGCTGTATGGAAATGAGCCTGGGCCGATTTAACTCCACACCGCGCACCCCCCACAGACAGCGCATTGTTTGATATTTCAGACAGTTTTGGAGAAGTAATGGGGACTTTAAGTCAAGGTTTTGCGCGAGAGCGTGCGTGCGCGAACGTGGGTGTGAGCGCGCTGAGCTAAAAGGGGAAGCTTTAGGCCGTTTATTGCGGGAAACGGTGAGAAAGCGCTACAAAAACACACCCTGCGTGAAACTCCTTCTTCTCTTCCTTCTGCGTCGTCGTCTTTTTCCCCTCCCCCTTCGCATGCAAGGTCCCACCCTTAATTAAGTCTGCTGGGGTTTAAAAGTGTTGAATCTTGTTTAAAGACCATCTCAGCACATTTACAGGACTGCGCGGGCGCATGGTAATCAGGCCATCCGCTGGCATTTGAGTGGAAATCTTATTTTCAGACACATTCACCCCCCACACACACTTGTTTTCCCAGCGATTTCTGAAAAGATGCGGAGTGTCTGGAGATGAGAAAGCCGGGGCCCGATTGTTCCCGGCTGTAAGTGAGAATATCTCTGCTCAGCACCTCTGTTTCGTGCAAATTACCACTCGTTAATCCTTTCAGAAAGAAATTCAATTACTTTTATCAAGGTTATTTCATACATGATAGACAGCGCTGATGCGAGGGCGCAGTGAAAGCGGGCGTTTTGTGTTTCTGGCCAAATAATTGAGCTACGCTTACTCTTCCAGGAGAATGGTCTTCCCAGAACCACGACAAAGCGACTTGTAACAGCTCTATGAGCAACCAATAATGGGGACATTATTCCGGTTCACCAGGAGCTAAGCACCTGTTACTGCTCTTCAACGCAGAACCCACACTGACATTTAAAATTTTCATTTTCAACATTGATAACAGCTTATTGGCAGGAGTCGGAGCCGGTAAACCGACGAAGGCTCTTTAAATGCGCGCAAAGTGCCGAGATTAAAATCAAATAGGTGTTTAGGTTTTCTTCCTCCCCCGTTTCTTCATTCCCTCCTTTTTCTGCTTGACTTATCTGCATTCGTTCCCCTAGACCCTCTCTCAGGAAGAGCAGTGGAATCTGGGTAGCTTCCCCCCCTCCCTTCCGCACCAATTACCCCTGGATGGATTTTTTTTGGAGTGAAGCCGGATAATTGTGTAATTATCTGGCTGAAATGGGAAGTCTAATGTGTTAAAGTGGGATTTTTTTAAGCCGTGGTGTGGAAGGAGTATGGCAGGACCAACCTGCCAGAGAGGTGGACGCTCAACCAAATTGATAAGTGAGGAGATAAGTTCCACTCAGCTGAAGTACAGCCAGGACCACCAATTCCACATTGGAGAAGGTCGGGAGACCTAGAAATTGATTTTTTTTTTTTTTTTCCCTGAGTAAATCCACTGAGATAAATCAGGTGATATCCAAGTGCTTGGGGTTCCATATGTGCAAATTTTTTATTATATATATATATTTTTTAATTTACCTTTTTTTATACGTCCTTAAAGGGATAGTTCACCCAAAAAATTAAATTTGATGTTTATCTGCTTACCCCCAGGGCATCCAAGATGTAGGTGACTTTGTTTCTTCAGTAGAACACAATCGAAGATTTTTAACTCAAACCGTTGCAGTCTGTCAGTCATATAATGGAAGTCAATGGGACCTATGGGTTTGAGAGTCAAAAAAACATACACATACAAAACCAAATTAAACCCTGCGGCTTGTGACGATACATTGAGGTCTTAGCACATGAAACAATTGGTCTGTGCAAGAAACTGAACAGTATTTATATCATTTTTTTTTTACCTCTGACCTGTTTATCTGTATGAAATTAGGATTTCAGTCAATGTATTTCTGTCCCAATGTGATGATTGGACAAACTAACTTAAATAGGCGGGACTTTGCAACAAACAGCCATTAATTAATAAGATGATGCCCTTGACTACTCGTCACATAATATCCTTGCATTAGTTAAAATTATAAAACTGCATTTGACTCATTTTCACTTTATTATGTTCATTAAATGGTGATCACCAAAGAAATTAATGACCTCTAAACCTTCACATATTTAAACCTGAGTAATATAGCAATAACATTCAGATGATGACTCCAGTGCTTTAATTTGTAAATAAACCAACGTACAAACTATCAAAACACTTAAATTCTGAGGAGATCTGTTCCCATTTAACAAGTACAATATTACATTGACCCTAAACTGCTTCTCTTCGCACGTGATTTTGCGCTGGCAGATCTGAGATCTTGGCTCCAAGACAAAGCTGGTGGTAAACAGCAACTTGTGAAAATGAGGGTTTGGAGGGGAGAGAAACAACACAATGAAAATTCAGGGGAAAAGCAACATGAGATATGTTGTCTCCTTCAGCGGTTGTTAGGAAATAAATTGCTTTTGAAAGTAGAAATGTTTACCTCAATTGAGAGACGTTTTATGCCCTTGACAGGAAATTATTTCACAGCTTCTCTTGCGGTTGCTCTTTCCAATGGTCATGTTTTCTTAACCTTACAAAATAACTTGGCCCCTACATTCACCTCAAGTATAAACACTTATTCTGTGTTTTGAGGCCTCTCTCAACGGGTACCTTAACTAATTTCTTTCTTCTGTGGAGGAACTGCCAAGACAGAATGGATGGAAAAGAGGCGTGCTGCTATTCTGACTACTCCCCATATTTGCCCTTTGTGTTGAGTATGTAGAAAGTGGCAGAAAGTAAATCGAATGTAGAATTGCACTGACAGTCAAAAATGGGACGTTTTTTCCTCTTTAAATTTGTATTAAAAGTGTGCACCTTTCCCCCATAATATTGCAGTTGTTGTTGGCAAAACAAATCATATGAACAGTACAATTGAGAGTAAAATTTGTTTATGGCTGTTAATGCTAGTGTAGTGTAGGCACCGTTGGCCCATTGTTGGCTTCCCGACCAATTTAGAACTTATCGCTTCAATTTAATTGAGTACGTGGCAGAACTTGGGGGACACACAGAGGACTTTTGAGCATATAAGGTGAAATCTGAGGGTACATCAGAACGGAACATTGCTGCTATTCTCTGTTAGTCTGCAGCTCTAATGATTAATTTTACTGGAACACATTTTCATCTGAATACCATTTGGAGGGTTTTCGACCACAGACTTGAACAAACAGACTGCGACAATGATGACAATCATTTCAAAAACTAGCAATAACAGGCACAAGTTCAAGTCTCTAATCAAAACAAAACAGCTACAGATGTACATAAGAAATATCAATATTTCATGTATATAAAAGAAGTACATACCTCTTCACTCATTCATCCTTATAGTAAGATTCATTTATTCACTGAGTGAATCAATAAATTCAGGAACGAATCAATTCACTCAGTATAAATGAGTTCACTTAACTGTTTTGTTCTAAATGCTCATTTATTCAGTAAGAAAACAAGTAACTTCATATATGAGTGAGTCATTGAATCCTTTGCTTAGCTGATTCATTTAGAAATACTGTTTAATGCAAGAATACCAATACTGACAGTATACTGTAAATATGTTATGTATATAAATATTTAATAGTATACAGATTCATTTAAAAACACGGATTAATTTATTCACTCTAAGGTTTATTTATTCATTTAGGTTCATTTAGTAAAGAAACACATGACTGTCTTTATGATTTGTTCAGAAACAAAACACGTTACTGCATATATGAATGAGTTAGTGAATTATTCACTTAACCAATTCATTAAAAAATGCTAATTCATTCATTTATGAGTGAGTCATTGAATTATTCAGTCAACTGATTCATTTAGAAATTCAAGAAGGCCATTATTGTGTGTTACTAGTTTGGCTTTGTTTCATTTTCTGCAATATTTTGGCAACAATATTGTGTCTAAAATCTGAAAAACACTGATTCATTCATTCATTCATTCATTTATACAGTAAGGTTTATTCATTCATTCAGAACACTTAACTGCATTAAATGAGTTAGTGAATTATTCACTTAACTGATTCATTCAAAACCATTAAGTCATTCAATAACAAAAGAGTGACTGCCTTTATGAGTGAATCATTTAATTATTCACTTAACTGATCCATTTAGAAATTCATGAAGGCCATTTCCACATTTTTAGCGGGTACTACTTCGGCTTTATTTAATTTTCTGCAATATTTTGGCAACTGTCAATATTGTCTAAAATTGAAGTTACTCAACATTGACTAGTTTATTGAATAGCACATTTGTGGGTGTTTATGAGAAGTTTTTTTTTCTAGTAGTCTGTATTTTATACAGTTAGGTTTATTCATTCATTCAGGTTCATTTAGTAAAGAAACACATGACTGTCTGTATGATTTGTTCAGAAACAAAACACTTGACTGCATATATTAAATGAGTTTTCACAAATTCATTCAAAAATAGTCATTCAATAACAAAAAAGTGACTGCCTTTATGAGTGAGTCATTGAATTATTCACTTAACTGATTCATTTCACGAAGGTCATTACCACGTTATATTCAACGTTTTTCAGTGCTACTTTGGCTTTGTTTCATTGTCTGCAATATTTCATAAAATGGCAATATTGTGTCTAAAATCTAAGTTTCTCATCATTAACTAGTTTATTGAGCGGCACATTTGTGGGTGTTTGTCAGAAGTCAGTGTTTTTCTGGAACAGAGCATCTAATATAGACTGTTTTTCTGGTGTATACAAGGTGTTACTATCCAATATTTGTTGATGTATTCTGTTCTTTTCTTGAGATACTGCTGTAATAGTTTTTATATTGTACATTTAAATGGTGAACACAGACAGAATCTGGCTTGTTATGAAAGGCACAGGCATAATGTCTTTCTGTCAAATGTTTATAGTTACAAATGAATGAATGACTCACACCTGGGAATCAGGATTTCATCAAATTTCACTTAAAGAGGCAACATCTATTAGCACCTCACTCTTTAGCAACAGATGTTTTAAACAAACAACGCGCTCCATCAAACAACTTAATGCTTTCACAGATCATACATTCAGTTTTACAGCGGATATTGGCGCAACCTCTTTAGAGAGAGACGCACAACAGTTTATCGAGCACCTCTCAACCACAAACACAGGTAAACAAAAACACAATGGCACTCCAACCGAAAGGGCCTTGTGTACAGCTGACCCTCTCTCAGTCCTCGCAGTAGCATGTTCCATGTAAAATGAGCCATGAAAGCGACAAATGGTGTTAAACTAGGCTTTTAGTTTAATAATTGAATTTAACATTTCACTCAATTTTATGCAGGTGAGATAGCTGACTTAAAGTTTAAAAAATAATGCAAAATACAAGTGTTTTCACTTGAGGTTTCAAACTTTTGAACCTCTTATTATTTTACAGATGAGCATGTGAAACAAGATTCCCAACTTTAAAACTTGGAATCTAGATTAATGCCACTGCAAGGAAAATGCAGCATCCTGTTGACAACATCACCAATAATCCTGATTGAATAGTGATGATGACTGTCATAAAGGCTACGGTTGTCTGATCAAGTTACTGCGTTCCAACTAACGACGACAACTGCGGGGAAAAAAAGAATTGACGATAGCTAATTAGCAAATCCATAATGTTTCCCTCCTTTTAAGCATCTCCCTTGAGGGTGTTTTGAATCATTATGCAAATGATGTTGTCAAATGTCAATTAGTGCAGGAAGAAACTCTCATGATTTATTATTTTCAAGAGTACTTTTGCAGAGGGAAACTTCTCCCACTAGTCATCAAAGGAAATGAAAGATGAGATATATGTGTGGGAAGAGCGCACGCGAGGCTCTCTCACCCGCTGCGGGGAGCGAAAACCTTCATTTGTAGGCAAGGGACAAGGGAACGCTTAAGTGGTCCACTCTGGGACCACACCAAACAGACCTTTGACATGCGCCGTTGTTTCAACCAGTGAGGGTTTTAACACAAGGACTCTACACTTTCAGCTTTTTTAATGCACCGCAGATGTTGTAATTAATGTCACAGACAAAAGATACTTTTTTGATGCGCCATAATTACGAACAAGGACATAAACACATCAGGAGAGCTTGTTTGACAGTTGAAGGATCCTCTTCGTTTTTCGCTTTTTGTTCCCCAGCGTGTTTCGTTGGCACAACAAGAGTTTTGCTTCCAAAACTATTCACAGTCCCGGGTGAAGGGCATTTCTTAGCAGCAGTGCAATTACCCAATAAATCAGCCAATAAAAGACAATGTCAGTTGTCAATTAGGTTTTATAATTGAATAATTATTGGACAAAGAGTCAAGGTAGGATGATTAAGCCTGTGGTTCTCCAAATGTCACAAAGCAATTGAAATGAATTACACAACTCTAAAACGACTCCTGCGATTAGCTCGTTTGCTTTGCTTAGCAAAGCCTTCCTTTTCGTTCTGTTTGGTTCTTTCCCTCTTAAAGGCTCAAAGGCTCTGTCTTCTGCAAAGTGGAGTTTAGAGGTTTCATTGCAATGACTGCATGCCTTAATTAACCGAGGACACAAGTCTGTGTCTAATAAACAGAGTTACAGGCTAAGTTGTTATTGAGGAAAACTATTAATTTTGTAATGCACCTGCAACCATTTTGATGCTATGCCTCACATATTGTAACAACATCTGGCCTTGATCTACTGTAAAATGTATGTTATAGATCGCGCTAATTGAGGGGTGCGTGGAGATTATCTGAAAAAAGTATCATCCTTAGTTTCTTAAGTAAAGAAACGCATGACTATCTGCGTTATTTGTTCAGAAACAAAACACTTTACAGCATATATAAATGAGTTAGTGAATTATTAACTTAACCAGTGCATTCAAAAATGCTAATTCATTCATTTATGAGTGAGTCATTGAATTATTCACTCAACTGATTTATTTGGAAATTCAAGAAGGCCATTACTGTGTATTGTTCAGATTTTCTGCAATATTTCAACAACAATATTGTGTTTAAATTCTGGAAAACACTGATTCATTCATTTACTCATGCAGTAAGGTTTGTTCATTCATTCAGGTTCATTTCGTAAAGAAACACATGACTGTCTTCATGATTTGTTTAGAAACAAAACACTTGACTGCATATATTAAATGAGTTTTCACAAATTCATTCAAAAACGCTAAGTCATTCAATAACAAAAAAGTGACTGCCTTTATGAGTGAGTCATTGAATTATTCACTTAACTGATTCATTTAAAAATTCACTCATTAGCACATGTGATATTCTAAGTTTTTCAGCAGCTGCTACTTTGGCTTTGCTTCATTTTCTGCAATATTTCAGAAACTGGCAATATTGTGTCTAAATTTTAATTTTCTTGACATTAGTTTATTGAGCGGCACAGAGGCTGTGTCTAATAAACAGAGTTACAGACTACGTTGTTATTGAGGAAAACTCTTAATTTTGTAATGCACTTGCAACCATTTTGGTGCTATGCCTCACATATTGTAAGAACATCTGGGCTTGATCTACTGTAAAATGTATGTTATAGATCGCGCTAATTGAGGGGTGCTTCATTTTCATTGTTTGTTCAGAAACAATACACTTTACTGCATATATGTGACCCTGGACCACAAAACCAGTCTTAAGTCGCTGGGGTATATTTGTAGCAATAGCCAAAAATACATGGTATGGGTCAAAATTATTGATTTTTCTTTTATGCCAAAAATCATTAGGACATTAAGTAAAGATCATGTTCCATGAAGATTTTTTGTAAAATTCCTACTATAAATATATCAAAATGTAATTTTTGATTAGTAGTATGCAATGTTAAGAACTTCATTTGGAGAACTTTAAAAGTGATTTTCTCTATATTTAGATTTTTTTGCACCCTCAGATTCCAGATTTTCAAATATATGTATCTCGGCCAAATATTGTAACAAACTATATATCAATAGAAAGCTTATTTATTGAGCTTTCATATGATGTATACATCTCAGTTTTGTAAAATTTAACCTTATGACTGGTTTTGTGCTCCAGGGTCACATATGAATGAGTTAGTGAATTATTAACTTAACCAGTGCATTAAAAATGCTAATTCAATCATTTATGAGTGAGTCATTGAATTATTCACTCAACTGATTCATTTAGAAATTTAAGAAGGCCATTATTGTGTGTTCCGATTTTTTGAGCGGTTACTAGTTTGGCTTTGTTTCATTTTCTGCAATATTTCAACAACAATATTGTGTCTAAAATCTGGAAAACACTGATTCATTCATTTTCTAATGCAGTAAGGTTTATTCATTAATTCAGGTTCATTTAGTGAAGAAACGCATGACTGTCTTCATGATTTGTTTAGAAACAAAAACTGCATATATTAAATGAGTTCATTCAAAAACGCTAAGTCATTCAAAAAACAAAAAAATGACTGCCTTTATGAGTGAGTCATTGAATTATTCACTTAACTGATTTGTTTAGAAATTCACGAAGGTCATTAGCACATGTTATTTTCGAAGTTTTTCAGTGAGTGCTACTTTGGCTTTGTTTCATTTTCTGCAATATTTCAGAAACTGACAATATTGTGTCTAAACTCTAAGTTTCTCTTCATTATTGAGTGGCACAGAGGCTGTGTCTAATAAACAGTTACAGGCTACCTTGTTATTGAGGAAAACTATTAATTTTGTAATGCAACTGCAACCACTTTGGTGCTATGCCTCACATATTGTAACAACATCTGGACTTGATCTACTGTAAAATGTATGTTATAGATCGCACTAATTGAGGGGTGCTTGGAGATTATCTGAAAAAAGTATCATGCTTCTTTTTCAAAACCCAATTAGGGATCACATCAGGGTTGTTAGGTGAATTATTTATTCATTATCCAGAGGTACATTTAATGGGCCAAACTCATTTAGATGCTCATTATCAATCTTGGCAACAGATCATATTATCTGGATGTTTTGATCTTTCTGAAGCACAACCGTGTACAGAATGAAGGTGGAGCTCTGTGGAAAAAACACCAACAACATGCCAGATCCTGCCTTTGATTAAACATTGAGGATAGGCCTCTTGCAGAGAACAGAGTCATGGACGGCTCAGCAGACTTTCCCTGGACTCCCGTTCTGTGAGTCCACTGTGCACCTCAGTTGGCGACCGAAAAGCAACCGAAAATCAGTACAATTAGAATAGTTTGTCATTTTAATATATATAGCAAGAGAGCGAGAGATGAAGAGTTTACACTGACAGTTTTAAAAATTATATTACAGGCAACTAATCATACTCCAAACTTCAGATTTGTACCGAGGACGAAAATACACCACAAAAGAAAACTTCGAAATGGGATTTAGAAGGGATTTTGATTGGCAGCATATGCTAAACATCAAGGTTGGAATTAATAAGAACATGCTGATTCATGTTTGTCATAGATCTGTTAAGTCTTGAGGGATGAGGTCCCAGCGTAAACCGTGTCCCATTTTGATAAGAAGTACAAGAACAGAATGAATATATAAATGAGGAGTTTGGTTGCCAGACGCACATCTTCATGGGTAATTTAGCTGTATTTTCTTTTTATTTGCTTGATATGCATAATAAGGCGGTGTAATGTCACTTCTAGGAGCTTAGCCACATGTATGTGTTAAAAGTTTTACATGAAACATAAAACGCTTAAAGTAGGAGCTCAAACTAGGATATTTCGAACTGGTTTCTTTGAGGGAGTTGGCACTACTTTTATTGAAATCAGGGCTAGGTTGGACTGTTTTTCCTCTACATTAGTAGTAGTATTCCTTATAAAATTTAGTTTAAAAATTTAAAAGTAGTAAAGTCTACTAAAATAGACTTGATTGTATGGCAGTCCGTTTGGAGGTCAATTTTTTATTTATAAAAAAAGTATTGTGACAATTCTAATATTTTTCTCAGAATTGCTCCTTTTCTCGCAATTTTGACATTGTAACATGCAATTAAGTCAGAATTGTCAGATATAAACTCACAAATCTAAAAACTGTCCTTTCCCCCCTCAAAATTGGACTTGCAATTGCAAGTTTATATCTCACAATTCAGAATTGCAATTGCGAGTTTATATCTTGCAAATTTGACTTTATAACTCGCAATTGTGAATTTATTTCCCACACTTCTGACTTTATAACTTGCAATTGTGAATTTATATCTCGCACTTCTGACTTTATACCTCACAATTGCGAGTTTATCTTGCGAGTTTATCTCACAATTGTGGGTTTATAACTCGCAATTCTGATTTTATAACTCAAAATTGCGAGTTTATCTTGTTGTTGTGAATTCATATCATGCAATTCTGACTTTATAACTCATAATGGAGAGTTTATATTTTGCAATTCTAACTTTATAACTCACAATTGTGAGTTTATCTTGCAATTGTGAGTTTATATCTCACAATTATAACTTAAAAACTCAAAACTGCGAGTTTATCTCGCAGTTGCGAATTCATGTCACGCAATTCTGACTTTATAACTCACAATTGCGAGTTTATACTTTTCCATTTTGATTTTATAACTCGCAATTGTGAGTTTATATCTCATAATTCTGTCTTTATAACTTGAAATTTCGAGTTTATATCACAATTCTGAGGAAAAAAGTCAATGGGTTTCCATATTATTGTGATGGTTGTGTTGGGATTTTGCATTTTACTTCCATAATTTGATGCATTTGCAAGTAAACTGGACAGTTAACACAAAGCTTGATTTTATCCACCAGGAATCAATAAAAGTTCTGATTGTGATAGTGATTACATGCTTTTAATTTCAAAACCAGACTAAAAACACTATTGAGTTGATATATGCACTGTATTTCAAGTCTTCTGAAGCCATTTGATAGCTT
This sequence comes from Garra rufa, assembly GCF_049309525.1. Lineage (NCBI taxonomy): Eukaryota > Metazoa > Chordata > Actinopteri > Cypriniformes > Cyprinidae > Garra > Garra rufa. The sequence continues at coordinate 14,374,679 of NC_133364.1, read as the reverse complement.
TGTGTATTAAAATAACTTGTTTTCACTAATCAGCTCATCTACTGAACCTCTCAAATCAAATATGATGACTTCTGGTGAAATGGTGGTGATTTATGTTGTACCTCCGAAGTTTAATTGTCAAACAGGTGGAACAGGAGATGAAGAATACGAATTCTAACCTAACCAATTAGCCCAAACCAGATCTTTATTACTGTACGTCTTTCATTCGACTGAAATGCTTTTTAAGATAGCTTCTAATGAGAGCTCCTCTCTTCCTCCTCTCTATCCGGTATGTGCCGTTAGTGAGCTCTATCAAGTGGTATAAATCTTTAATTTTCGAGATCAGCATTAATGGCCGAAACAGCCTAAGATCTCGGCTCGGCTTCTGCCTTTCATCCTCTCCGCTGGTGGAATTCCGGAGGGGGCTGCGCTCAATCGTTTGCTCCCCTAAGTACACAAAATTAGCTGCTTATCTGTTGATCTCCGTACATGATCCCTATGAAATCCTTTCTGTGTGTCCAAGGCTACAGCCTTCACAAGAGCCTATAGGAACCTCGTCGGTCTCTGTTTCGCTTGTGCTCGTCCTCGCTCTAGCTCTCTTTCGCTTCCCTGGCCCACAGAGGGGAAACTAAGCCTAATTAAATTGCTCTCAAAGACAATGAGGACCAGGCTTCCACCTCTTATGCCTCCCCTGTCACTTCCAGGGGCTTCAGGCAGACCTTAAGCCCCAGTCTTTTACCAAGCTGCTTGGAGGGATTTCGCAAAAATTGAATTGTCATTCACATCCGTTAGCCTCGGCGTAATGCAGGCCGATGCCAGAAACCGGGTGAGCGGAATATGTTAGAGAAAGTTAGAGGCTCCAGAGTAGATTACGACTTAGTTGAGTTGTTTGCTACATCTTTGAGGTCCAGTTCAATACGGCAATACCGCAACCCTGCATCTGCTCGTCCGCAAACGGTCTCCTTAATCTCGTTGCGTTTGGCCGCGTTAATGAGCGCCGGCTGTGGAATTAAGCTCGCCTCTGCCCGTTAATGCCGTCTGTGAGAGCCCGAGAGTGACTGTAGCCCTCGTTAGCGCTGCCTGCTCGCTATTGATTGTACCGGGCCACTAGGGGCTCCCTACCTGCAGTTGACTTTGTACTTCTCCAGGAGTTGTAAGGGGCTGCCGAACAACAGGGACCACGCACATCTCAAACAAGGTCTATGAAAAGCCTATCAATTAGGCTTTGAAGGTCAAGCAAACTCTCTCTGCGCCTCCTTCTGCAGTTCTGTCTTTTTCTTTCTCGCTCTCTCTCTCTCTCTCCTGGCTGGACTTGCTCATCTCGAGCTGGCACTATCTCCAATGCTCTCTCACTTGCATCGCTCTCTCCAAAATACATCTGAAGACTCCATTCAATTAAATATCTCTCGGCTCCAGCTGCTCCCTAAGTGAAAGGTCAAGCAAGTCCAGGAGGCTAAAAGAGAAAGGCTTGGCTTCTTCAGAAAGCTCCCCTCCCTCATCCCCTCCACCTCCCAACAAAGCCTCCCCCAAGCCTGGGCTCTCTCTTAATGATCCCCACTGGTCAATCCCTAACTAGCGATGACAGTTCCCCCCAGAAGCACCACTGCGGATGGGAGCCGATCGATCAGTTGGAGCGAAAAAAATACACATAATGATAACCCGCAGACATAATGTCAAGCCCTTGTGCCGTCCCAATTGGTTGACATTCAGGTGGATAGAGGGGAGGGCCAAGTGCCGAGACATCAAAAGAGAGGTGCAGCGGTGCGCTCCTTCACGCCAAGTGAGGTCTGTTAACCCCTCTCTCGCGTGACCTCTAATTACCCGATACGTGGCCTGAGGGAGTGTAAATGGGATGGCCATCAACTCAGAGTGACCCGCGTACAGTCGCCGTCAAAACAAACACCAGTAATTGCGGCTCATTACTAGACCAGTAATCCAGCTATACAGGTCTAGTAACTGAAACGAGCTTGTCCTTTTGTGAAATGTTAACCATCTACTGGTTCTCAAACTTTTCAGGCCAAAGTAACACCTTTGAGTAAATGGGATGATACCAGTACCAGCAAGTCAAAACAGTGTTCCCCAGAGGGTAAAGATATAGTTCACTCAAAAATTAAAAATCCGTCATTAATTACCCACCCTCATGTCGTTTCAAACCTGTAAGGCCTTCGTTCATCTTTAGAACACAGATTAAGATATTTATTATTAAATCAGAGAGCTTTTGGTCCTGCATAAACAGCAACGTAATGGACACATTAAAGGCCTAGAAAGGTAGTAACCTTTCGCTAAAAAAATGTGATGTCAGTGGTTCAACCGTAATTTTATAAAGCTACGAGAATAATTTTTGTGTGCAAAGAAAACAAAAACAACTTTATTCAACAATTTCTTCTCTTCAGTGTCAGTCTTCAGAGCATATTCACAAAAGCTCTTGGATTTCATTTAAAACTATCTTACTGGTCAGCGTTGATAGCGTTCTGGGTAGCGCGGCGACATAAAGACCCGAGTTCGAATCCTAACTCGAGGACCTTTCTCGATCCTGCCCCCCCCTTTCTTCCACTTCGCTTCCTGTCAACTCTGATCTGTCATGTAATAATAAACACGAAAATGCTAAAAATAAAATAAAATAGATACGCTTAATATACTGTGATTTTTTTGTTTATATTTAGTATTTTAAAATTTACTTTGACTGTTTAGTAACAGTGTAAAAGCAAATTATTTTTATTAATATATATTTGCATGTTATATGTTTGTACATGAATCTATCTCATTATAATTTAATATATTATATAACTCTTGGTATTATTTTATTTATTATAGAAAATTTGTGACCCTGGACCACAAATCCAATTTTACGGGTGAATTTTTTTGAAATTGAGATTAATACATCATCATCTGAAAACTTTCCATTGATGTATTGTTTGTTAGGATATATCAGTATCTGGCTGATATACAACTGTTTGAAAATCTGGAATCTGAGGGTGCAAAAAAATCTAAATATTGAGAAAATCACCTTTAAAGTTGTCCAAATGAAGTTCTTAGCAACTTTTTTATGTGCTTCAGCACACAGACTTGAAGTCTAAAATGCTCCACACATGGCCCATTCACGTCGCATTTCTCAAAAAGGTAGGTTATGCATTAGAGAAATCAAACACACCTGTCTGTAATTTCCAAGTGAAGAACTCGACTAGCTTATTCAGGTGTGATTGATTACAGTTAACTCTCTAGGAGGTACTGGAGATTGCAAAATAATGTTAGGATAGGACAATATTTGGCCGAGGTACAACTATTTGAAAATCTAGAATCTAAGGGTGCAAAAAAATCTAAATATTGAGAAAATCACCTTTAAAGTTGTCCAAATTAAGTTCTTAGCAATGCATATTACTAATCATTTTTTTTAATATAAATTTACAGTAGGAAATTTGAAAATATCTTCATGGAACATGATCTTTGCGTAATATACTAATAACTTTTGGTATGAAAGAAAAATCAATAATTTTGACCCATACTATGTAGTTTTGGCTATTGCTGCATGTATACCCGTGCTAATTAAGACATGCTATATATTCCATTGTATTTTTTCGTGTTATTATTATGTGAGTTATCATACTTTATACAGTCAAAGTTAAACTTGTCTCAGGATAATGATCTTCTAGATTCTAAAATGCTTTAAGAGCAAACATAACAAGGTTTCACCTCCATCTCATTCATTGTTTTTTATGTGTTTCAGCCCACAGAGTTGAAGTCTATAACACTCCACATATGACCCCTTCACATGTTGCATTTCTAAAAAAGGTAGGTTATGTATTAGAGAAAGGCTATTCAGCTCTGCTTCTGAAAGGCCAGTGTCATGCAGAGTTTAGCTCTAACCCTAATCAAACACACCTGTCTCTAATTTCCAAGTGCAGACCTCGAGCAGCTTGTTCAGGTGTGATTGATTACAGTCATCTCTCTAGGACTTTGGTATTGGAGATGTCAAAATAAAACTGCACACATTTTTTTTTAAGTATTTACATTTTCGTATCATGTCACATACCACAGTCTGATCTAGAAAAAAAATAGGGTGACATTTCTTTGAAAACAAAGTATTAAATTGCCATTTTGAATCCAAAGCTGAATTAACAACGTTAATACTGTAAGTGCACAGCTTCGCATTTACCTCAGAGTGAAAGACTGCCTTTTCACACTCAAACTTGAAAAACAAATGGCTCCGGTGGGACCAGGCACCCGTACGGGTTCGTCTTACCGTGCGATGCTTTGGCAATCTATTTCCCCCTTTAATTGCGAGCAGACAAGTGGAACCATACATCTGCTCTATGCCGCTCGACCCAATACATAAGCGCCATTGATCAGTCTGGCTTAAAAAGTGGTGCCACTTTCCAATCCCTCACTGAAAGCAGGAGAGGCACTATCAGAGGAGTTGATATGATACACCAACTCCTGCCTGCCACCCCCTCTCCGTTTCAGATTAAATTCAGGGTGTCTCATTTTGGATGGGCGGCGGACAGACGGCCTGACTCCAGCGCTAGATGAGAAAGTGTTGGGCTGGGCCAGCCCCCCTGCCCCGAAGTCTCATCAATAGCCACTATGGCAGCCAAGCCACTGTAACACAGGACGCCTGTCGCTTGTATGCTGATTAGAACAGAGCAGAGGGATCGAGAGCAGCAAGGAGACTCTTGATCAGTACCTGTCTCTGTCTCTCTTTTGCTGTCTGTCTCTCTAAATGCTAGGACAGACTGGTGGGGGATCGTATTTCCCATTCTATCAATACTATCTTAGCTCGGTCCCTGTCTCCTCTTGGTTTCATAACCTTGTGGTACACAGCGTCCCCTTAATTAACACCATCGTCTCTGGGCAAATTAAAGTGGATGTTTTATAATGGCATTGATTTAAAGGGATTCTTCACCCCAAAAATGAAAATGCTTCAATCATGTATTCATCTCAGTGTCGTTATGATAACGTAAAAGTTAATTGTGTTTTATAATTATATATTTTTATACATGATGAAAATATATAATTATAGTTTTAATATATTTATACAACTTTTGATTTTAATAATACATTAGTAAATGTTGAAATTGACCAACTAAAATGAATAAATTCTGTAGAAGTATTGTTCTTTCATAGTTTGGTAAATAAAGTAGTTAGCTAATGTTTACTAATGAACCTTATTGTAAAATGTTAACTTTTTTGTATAAAATTGTACTATATATAATATTTTTCTAATTTTATTTATTAGCTTGAAAAAGTATATAGCTATACAGTACTTTCACAAAAAGTTCACAAACACTTGCAAAACCTCATATTTTATTTAATAATATACTTAATAATTAAATAATAATAATAATAATAGTAATTTATGTATTTATTTATTTTGGAAGTATTATTATATTCTATATTATTACTAAGTATTATCATATTCCATATTATCTTGTATTATTATTATTATTATTATTATTATTATTATTAATTTATGCATTTATTAATTTATTTATTTGGAAATTGGTAGCAATTTGACTCAGTATTATTATATTCTATATTATTATTATTATTCATTTTTATGAATTTATTTATTTATTTGGAAATTGGTAGCAATTTAACTGTAAGAATTATTACATTCAATATTTTTTGCATTATTATTATTAATAATTTATGTACTTTTAAAAAAATTGCAGCAATTTTACTAAGTATTATTGTATTCCATATTATTATTATTATTATTATTATTATTATTATTATTAATGTATGTAAGTATTAATTTATTTATTTGGCAGCAATTTGACTAAGTATTATTATATTCCATATTATCTTGTATTATTATTATTATTAATTTATGTATTTATTTATTTATATATTTGAAAAATAGCAGCATATTAAACTAGTATTATTTTTAAGTATTATTAGTATTAGTATTATTATTGTTAATGTATGCATTTATTTAATTATTTATTTGGAAATTGGTAACAATTTGACTGTAGGTATTAATACATCCCAAATTATCTTGTATTATTATTATTATTATTATTATTATTATTATTATCACTACTACATTTTTTTTTTTTAATTTGCGGCAATTGGACTGTAATTATTATTGTATTTCATATTATTATTTTATTTTTATTTTTTTGGAAATTGGCAGCAATTTGACTAAGTATTATTATATTCCATTTTATGTTTTATTATTATTATTAGGGCTGTTGTCTCTGGACTACTGAAATTTTTAATGACATTGATAATGAAATTCTGTGATAATTTATTTCACCTCAATGTCTTTCCAAACTCAATTTGTTTTTTCCTTTTGCAAAACCACAAAAGAAGATATTTTGACCAAAGCACCCCAAACTTCCACAAAGAACATGAAGTTGTATAAAAATGCTAACATAAAGCTCAAATGCCAACTGACTCCAAACCGTATTGGTTCTTGCACATCATGTGACCAACATCATAACATTTGAGGTTTGTGTTGCCACTTTGATGTCCTTTTTTGAGGATTTAATGAAAATCTTGCAGGTTTGCAAAGACATGAGAGTGATTAAATGATGCCAGAATTTTCATTTTTGAGAGAAGCATCCTTTTAATTGCACTTTCTTCTATTAAATGTGTCTTTTAAATGTATTCGCCTCAAACCTGAAGTTGTAGGACTTCAGAAATTGCTTCGAATATTAGTTTTGCTCACAAGAGAACCAGTTCTGACTCTCTTCCAGCGATGTGACAGATTTGTTGTCAGTAGCATTTACCACCTTAGGCAAGCGTCAGCCAACATATTAAAGTTAAAAGTATTGAAGTATAGGGGCTCGTTTATTTTCCTAAATTCATCTCGTGCAGCAAAATAAATAGAGGAGGACAAGTTAAGGCCCTCGGATATTAAGTACATAAAGATTGCGATATTCAGCTTGTATCAGTTACGGTAAACTGGAAAAGTGCTGTGTAAGTTATGACAAAAATCGGATTCCTCAATCAATCTTCTTTGTCCCTCATCGATCCGAGGGTCATACTTTCCCTTGTGTCAAAAACAAAACAAATGTTGCAGTGCTCTATGATTTCTCATTAAGTCCATGTCTCCAATGGTCTCCAATGGTCTGCAGACACTCCCACAAATCAATAGCTCGGGGTCTCTATGAATTGCTATTGTGATGATGAGGAATTGATCCCTCCTCTTATGGGAATGTTTCATGTGACAGAGAGACTGCTCACATATTCAAATATCACAAGCAGGGCATGATTTCAGTAAACACCGAATGAATCTATTACCGGATTTGAATTTCCCATGTCCTGTGGAGAAAACGAAACGGTATGCTATTGTACAAGTGTATCAGTTTACTAAACAGTTCCACTACTGTTACCCAAGCAATCGAAACTCATTGAACACTTAGTTTTGCATTCAGGTTCAAGCATATGGTGAATCATTTCAGCACAACCCAACTTTGTAAAGTTCAAACCAGCTGGAGTTTTACAAACCTGTAACACACTTCCGCCATCCATCAAAACTAAGAAACCAAAGTGGCGTTTTTCCAGGATTTCTACAGGTGCCGCACTCAAAGTCAGTCATTTCCTTTGGCTCGACACTCTTCGCTTGATTTCTGCAAAAGTCCCTGCTTGCTCCCTTTGATTGAACTCAATGGGATTACAACAGAGTTAATCGCTTCTGGGTTTGTCCACTTATTACCATGTGAACTCCCACTCGGCGCCCCATTGTTTTCCGCCCTTCCATAAAGATTACCTTGAGCGCGGTTTGGAATTGCTCTATTGTCTCCGTCAGAGTGTGGGAGCTTAATGAAAGCGGAGTGGCAGACTTCACAATGGAGACGGCTGCCGTGGCGAGAGGTGGCCGCGTGCTCATTAATGAAAGCGCCGCGACTGCCTTTAAAAATAGAATTGCTGCTTGGCCTCAGATTGAGCTATTAGGGACTTGTGATTGTATGTAAAGCCCCCCTATCCGCAAATGTACCTTCAAACACTTACCAGCTGAAAAACGCAGAAAACGGCACCACAGGCCACCTGCAAGGTAACCCAGATGAGGGAGCCAGACGTTTTATTTGTGTCTGTTTTACAGTAGCTGAGTAGCTAATGGCTTCTATTATACTGTGAAATTAAAATGATTTAACATTATAAGTAATCACACAGCTGCTGCTTGTCTGCACAAACATTTTCAAGGTATTTTGTATTTTTTTTGTCAGATTATTTTGCATGTTTATTACTAAAAGGTATCCAAGCAATTCATATTTTTACCTCTTTACCTTTTAAAAGTTAACTTAAAGGTCCACTGAAATGCTTTGAAACATGCAGCGTTATTCTATGGGTTGATGTAATTTTAACTAAAACAGGAAGACAGGGCGGGACATATTAAGCAGCCCCGCCCCCTTTTTAAAAATAGCCAATATCGTTTCGTTTACATCACAGTTTGGACCATAGCTGATGAGTTCAGTATTTGACAGCGTATGCCATAAATAGTGCGCTATGTGCCATTCACCATACAGAAATGCAAATTCTGTGAACAAGTGACCAATTATAGTGTAGGGGGCAGGTCACATCAGATTCTAGAGAGCATTTGTTTGAACAGAAAGTTTAATGAGAAGCTAAACTGGAGGGAGATGTCATCAAATTCATTGATCAAATTCATTGGTTGGATACAACTTGGCACAAGCTGATTGGTTCACGTTGCGTACGCAACCAATGAGCTTGCAGCCTTACGTTTAAATGGCCGGTAGCATTCACTTAGGCATTTCGCAGCATGCTTTTAGAGCTCCTCTGAAACCCTCCACCTTCCCCAGCTCCACCTGTATAGATCTGCTACGGTTATTTTATGCTTTTTGTGCAGCAGCAGTATGTCTGAAATACTAATCACTGTATCGCCATAAGCTTTGGCAGTAGCAAGTTCCTGTACTTGCTTGCAGCAGCAATAATCTACAACTACAGCAATAACCAACAACAGCAGCAATTCAACAGCAGCAGCGTAGCAGATCTATTCCGCCTAGACCAAATACATTAACATTATCATATCCATTACCATGCTAAACTTTTCTGAGAGTTGTCATGACAGAAATGTGAGTTTTGGCATTGTTTTGAAACACACTAGCTTATAGATTACCTTAAGGCTAACATATTTGTGGCTAATTTGTACGAAGTTGTACAACCTCACTGGTACAAATTCATACATTTTTGGCTAAATCGTACGTATATTATGTGTTTCCAATTCGTATGAACTTGTACGAATGCCCTTCCCTTAACCCCGCTCCTTACCCGTCACATGGAGTCTAGGCAAATCGTACAAAATCATACGAATCAGCCACCTCGTAAAATACGTACAAATTGCTGTGAGACAGTGTTGCATATTCATACTAAAAGACAAAAAATAAATAAATAAAAAATAAAAAAAACTTCATGGGGACTTTAATATTGCATTTTTTGTGTGTATATGTATATATTTATACAAACGCTATTTCTGGTCCTCGAATCTGATTGGCTGAGAACCTTTTCCAGCGGTGCGATATTCTAGTGATAACAGAACAGCCACTTCACTGTTTGTATCACTCCGCTTGCAATATTTCTTTCAGCGAGTGCCATGGCGGATGCCTAAATCCACTATAATTTTAGAAATAATGCTGTTTTTGTTTGTGGTTTCAACAGTTTTTAGGCGAGAATGTACTTGTTTAGACTTTAAATAAGCGGTTTGTTAATAAAGCCTTAATAACACCTATTTTCAGAGATGCAAGCTCCAGGGTATATGTAGTCATTCAGCGCTCATGAACCCACATAAGCAATATCACATGAGTAGACGTGAGATATGGCTGTATATCGGCACTGCTGTGATTCGGCCATAGGTAAGTATTCACAGTGTGTCGATATACAGCTATATCTCACATCTACAAGTGTGATATTGCGTTTAAACAACAGTTTGATGGCACAAGTGTGCAAATACATAAAATAACAATGGGGTGTCTTTAAAAGCCCTCTTTTGTGCGAACTACTTCCTTTCGCCATGGATTCAAATCAAAGTTCGACGGTTGAACAGCTGAGAATAAGCCTTCGTTACTAAAATGTCATTTTAGAACTAGTAATGAAGGAATGTTGAGAAATCACCTATTAGATCTATGAAATCACCCTTAACAGATGAAAGTATAATACGACAAAGATATCGATTTTCTCAGTGGACATTCAAACGAATGTTTTATTGTGAATATGAAATTGAGCTGAAGACTGAATACTGTATCAGATGCAGGTAATCACACTTGTTCCTTCGTTACTAGTTCTAAAGTGACGTTTTCAAATTAGTAACTGCAGTGAAGCAGCTGGGACTGGCTCACTAAGAGGTATGTGTCCTCCAAAAATGAAAGGTCAGTCAGTTTAAGTGCGGCATAATGAGACATTCCAACATGCAACTTCTGAAAAGGTGTTCATTAACTAGAGTGTTTTTAATGCAGTCTCTTGAGTAAGCCCATGTAGTGAAAAGGTCTTTGTTTATTGATGATGTGTTATTTTCGCCATCATAATGAAAGCATACTTGTAAAGAGAAGACCTTTAAAATAGGAAAATTTTAAATTCCTTTAAAGCTAATTGTAATAACATTAAGGCTGAGTTGAAATCCAGCCACTGAGATCATGGAGACACTGGAGCTTACAGTGTATTTGAAGCAGAATATGGTGTTATGGTGAATATATATTAATATGTATTCATATTATTTTGAAATATGATATTATTATAAATTGATATGGTGGCTTAATGCGAGTGATAATACACAAATCTGATTCATTTTTCTAATTTATGAAATGCTACAGAAAATGTGGCCATCATATAACAGAGTTATGTATGGAGGCCCTAACCTGCAGGAAATAAAATAAAATGAAATGAAATAAAATAAAATAATAATTTTTATTGAAAAATTATTGAAAATTAATTAAAAAAAAAACTTAATTTATTTTTATCTGACTTTTATGCTTTATTTATTATTTTCTGTATTTATTTGTATTTTTTTTTTCCACCTCTTTATGAGCAGACAGAAAATTGAATGAATTTATTTATTTGGTTGTTGTTTGTTTAAATAAATAAATGTCGATTTGTTAATATACATTTTTTATATTATTTTTAAAATGATGTTTGTATCATGTGGAGGCCCAAACCTGTAGGAAATAATAAAATAAAATAAAATAAAAACTTAATTTAATTTTTTATATTACTTAAGATTACTTTTCTGCTTTATTTATTATTTTGTGTATTTATTTTCATTTTATTTCACCTCTTTATGAGTAGACAGAAAATTTAATTAATTTATTTGCTTGTTTTTACTTTGTTTAAAGGAACAAATGTCTATTCATATGTGAATTTTATGATATTTTTAAAATTATATTATCACATGGAGACCCAAACCTGCAGGAAATAAAATTAATTAAATTAATTAAACTTAATTCACTTTATTTTTGTATTACTTTTCTGCGTAATTTATTATTTTCTGTATGTATTTTTATTTTATTTCACCTCTTTATGAGTATAAAGAAATTTGAATTTAACAAATTTTTTAAGTATAAATTTGGCCTTTTTTATTTATTTTCAAATATTTTATTAATAGATAGATCATGTATAGAATTTGTTTTTTATGAAGTAAATGTATCAGTTTTTTTATCTGTTAATGTTTATTTTTGTTTTAAATATTGAATTAGACTATAATCAAAATTAAGAAATATTATGCATTAATTAAATATGAAATAAAAAAGCAATTATTCTGTTATAAAATATTCATAATCTCAATAAATTAATGTTTAATTAAATTTAGTTTATTCTTGTATTACTTTTTCCTTTATTATTTTCTTTTTATTTTATTTCACTTCTGAGTAGACAGAAATGTGTATATATGTGTGTGTGTGTGTGTGTGTATATATATATATATATATATATATATATATATATATATATATATATATATATATATATATATATATATATAACAAAATGTTACACATGTAAGTACAAAATTAGCAGCAAACGTCAAATCCAAGCAAAATCTGATTTAGCAAGAGATATATTTTGAACCCTGGACAGATATTATACAGATTTTAGAAGTAGCATATGCTGTATGTACTTGTCCATTAACCCTGATTGCTGACAACAATGATATATCTGACTTGATTGTTAATTCTAGTGCTGTACAGCTGAAGTAAAAAAAGCAACTCCACCTATCCTTAGCTCTATAAATGATAGCCATTGCCATAAACATTCTGTGCAGGAACTACCGAGAAGGTCAGGCTGTTGTTCAGAGTAATTAACCACCTAACAGTCCTTCAACAGAAACTGTCATCTGGGCTTTACGTTACATTCATTCTAGGTGGAAGAAAGCACCTGTGATTCAGGCCCGCGCTCCCAGTAAACCTCTCCTATAGAAAAGGTCAGGTATACTTCTTGCCGAAACCTTTAGTGGTCTTTTTGCTTTGCCACCAGGAAGGGCGTTTGGTGAGGGACTGTCAAAACTGTTCAGGTCTTTGGTGAGAGAAAGATATGCAACCTTTAGTGTCCCTTGACTGAAGAGCGCAGCCCGCCGCACCCAAACATCACCTTAAAGGCCATATATTCTGTTTACTCCCCTGTATCCTTTAGTTCTATCTCGCAGGGTTTAAAGAGCAGCTCTCTGACTTGAATATCTATCACCTCATTGAACTGGGAACTGTGTCGGGCAACAAAGCTAGATGCCAAAGGATAGTATAGATGACAAAGGATAGTTTGAGGGGATACTAAATCAAAAACTTAATGAATCATCAAGCGAGTCAGACAAGTTGAGTTTTGGCCTCCTAAAAGAACAGTTATCAATTTAAAAATCCCTAAATCAAGGTTAATATAATAATCAATAAAAACTTGAGAGAACATATGTTTGATTCAAGTGTATTTTGTCTTTTTCACTAGTTTTAAGTAAGAATGTCCCACTGTGGATAAGATTTTTTTTTTAACTTATACAATACAGTTTAAAAAATATCATTATTTTTTGTTGGAAAAAAATATTAAAAAAAATAATAAATTGATTAATATTATTAAGCAAAATATTGAGATATATATTTTACAGAAAATATTTTTTTTCCTATTTTCTCCCCAACTAGTTTTAAATATAAATTTGCCAGTGTGGATCAACAAAACTATGTGTAGTCAATATTTGTAATAAAAAATTGCATTGTTATTGCATCTGTTTTTCATCTGTTATTTTTAATGATTTTTAAATATTTTAGTTTTGTTATGTCAATCTAAAAATTCCCCAAATTAACAAGAGAGAATATGTCTTTAACACAAGTGTGTTTTGTATTTTTGCAATAGTTTTAAGTATAAATCTACCAATTTGATAAGATTTTTAATAGTTTTTAGATATTTTAATAAACTGTTATTAATAAATAACATTTATAAAAAATACAATTATTTTTGTGGGAAAACAATTATTACAAAAAAAATCTATATTAATTTGAGACGCATTACTGTGAAATATTAAGACAATTTATCTTTCACAAAACTTTTTTTTCCTTTAGTGTGGTAAGACAAAACCATATATGTAGTCAATATTTAAAAAATAAATAAATAAATAAAAAATTGCATTGTTACTTCTGATGTAAATGTTTCTTTTTTTATCTGTTCATTTTTAATGATTTTTTACATATTTTATTGGGCTAAAATGAAAATTAATGAATGAAGTTCAATATTATTTATTTATATTTTATATATATATATATATATATATATATATATATATATATATATATATATATATTCAAAATATAATTTATTAATTAAATATTAAATAAAAAATATAAAATTATTCTGTTATATATATCAATATTCAAATATTTAATACAAATCAATATTAACTTAAGCATTACTGTATTACTGTAAAATACTAATTTAACACAAGTTTATTTTTTTCTGTTCCAGTAGTATATGTTTCTGGTAAATAAATTTATGGTAAGACAAAAACATGTATAATCAACATACAATATATAGATTTTTTTATTTGTTACTTCTGAAGTAAATATAACTGTTTTTAATCTGTTATTTTATTGGACTATAATCAAAATGAAAAATATGATTTATTAATTAAATATTAAATATTATGATCATTGTTGTAAAATATACATACGAAACACATCAAAATGAACTTTAGAAGCATTAAAATGTAAAATATTAATAGTAAATATTACTATAAAATACAAATTTGACAAGTGGGTTTTTCTGATATTTGTTCCATATATATATATATATATATATATATATATATATATATATATATATTTGGCAGTGGCTATTTGCACTAAATGTAGTGTCTGCACCTCAGTATTGTAGTACATCATAAAACAGTTTGCAATAATAACATTTTTTATTAAAAATATAATTTTTATTAAAAATATTAAACGGATGCTGCCTTGGGACAATAAAGCCCTCCCTATATCTACCCCTAAATCTAACCGATCAACACCCGTGAGACACTTTATTTTACACTTTTCGATTATTTCCTTCATTTTATTGAAAATAAACACCTTTCAGATCTGATATGTGATGTGAAAAGGGAAAACAACGACTTTGACAAAAAGCGGATTCAAACTCAGGTCAATCATGTCAAAAAGTCACCATTATTCACTTTACCACTTACACTACTGGCTGTTCAGCAGGCGTTTTGTGTTAAAGTAAATAGCCTCATACATTTACATTATTTACATGTTAATTCGAATCCTTAAAGACATTCATCAATCTGTTTTGAAACCTAAGTCTTCATGACAGCTTGATATCTTTTGGAAATGTCCAGTGATAATGAATATTGCGAATTGGTGCGAGCCTAACTGACAAATCTATGAAATGTCACAGAGACAGAGATAACATGACCAGATATGTAATGTTTCAGAGCAGCTAGAGTAATAACAATCATCTAATTCCTGTTGCTTACCATGGCATTTGCGGTTAGCAGTAAGAAACGAAACCTCCATTGGATGGGCCTTATAATTAGAAGTGTTTTGCATGATTTAATCGATCTTCAGATATGTGGAATATCCACAAGGTATTAATTACCGCTCCACTCCATCACCTGGTGCCGTATCACCAAAACTCACTCAAGTGGGACACGTTTAAAGCGATAGCCTCTTCGCCATTAAACATGAATGAATATCCGGGGTGGCCTCAGCTTCGAACAATACCCCGAGCCAATGCCTTCGGCGAAACGTTTCTACGGTTCATTTCTGTACAACAACCCTCCAGCCAAGAGCCGTTCTCTTTTCAAGTGTGCAACACAAAGTGGAAATGTTGAATACAGAAAGGAAGGAGGACTGCACAACCACAGATATGAGAATCAAAGCCATGTTGGCATCAGGGGAAGGGAATACACTCACCTTAATCAAGACAAGTAACCATATTTTATTTATCAGCTATTTATTATTGAGTATATATCAGCCATTAAAAATTTACAGAGTATTGCCTACTTCTTTCTTCGCCCTAAGTTAGGTCTCAGTGCACAATACCTACAGGGTATTCTCGTATTCTTTTTTTTCTTTTCGCAAGTATCACTGCTAACATTAACTCAAAACTTTTCTAAACTACCTCAGGAGTTTATGTTCCATAATTCTAACATAAGTCCTTCAAGATTAAAAGCGGGCCGTCAAACACCAGTGGCAGTTCTGGGTCACTTGGTGTCCTGTGCCAAATAAAACATGACCAAAGAGAAATTTCTTGGTTTTCAAGTCTTATAGTGTTTTCTTCGTTAAGAGTGCAAAGGGACTTGGGTTTAAATCCATTATAAAAAAAATTTAAACTCTGTATATAATATTTTAAATACCCTTTTGAAATTATTTTATTTTATTTTTAGAAAAACTGCATTCTAAATCCAATTTGCTAAAAAATTTTTAAGAGGGCCTGTTCCAGTTCTTTGAATTTAAATGTGATTTTCAGTACAATTAGCTATTAAATTGGCAAATGAAAACTTGACAGATGGTCAAGGTCTATTCAATACAGCCTCATGCCATTAATTTCAAATAAAGTATGTACACATTGACGACAAATCACCCAAATTAACATTATGATTTAAGTTTGTGTGTTCTAGGTCAAGTCAATCTGCCCGTTTTAAGCGCGGCTGACACTGACAGCGTGCAAAGTCGAGCAAGACCCCCTCGAAAACTAGAGCAAATGAACAAACAGCCCAGTTGGCCAGCCGAGCTGCCTGAGAGACGTTTTAATTAAAACTGTGACATTGTATCATAAAAAGCACGAATCTAATCATGATGGAATAAATATAATGTAATTATCACTCAGGTTATAAATAGCTTTAATTTCATGCTTTGAAAAAAAAAAAAAGGCAGTTGAAATGGCACCCGGGTGTTTACAGAGCTCTGCGCCACCTTCAGTTAGTGCCAGGAGACAGGAGCCAGATCCAATTTCTCCTCTACAGTCTCATGTCTGTCCATTCATCCATCAAACCCTTCACACTCATTTTCTCACGCCCATCTCCAATGGAACAGCACCTCTAGGGTGTTTAGGGCCTGGACTAGGTTTCCCTGAGGGAGTAATTTGTGTATTTGTGATTTCATTTGTGATTTTAATCCCATTCAAATTGAACATGTTTGCTCACACAACTAAATTATGGCACAAATGGCCTGTTTTTCGGCTCAGGGTGCTCTGAAAAATCGAAACCTATTCGAATCCCTTCTCTATACCCAGAACAGCCACTTGTAGCTGTTAAAAGGGATAATGAAACCAAAAATGAAAATTCTGGTATTAAGTACTCACCCTCATGTGGTTCCAAACCTGTAAGACCTTCGTTCATCTTTGGAAAGCAAATTAAGACATTTTTGATGAAATCCGAGTGCTTTCTGACCCTGCATAGACAACAATGCTACTACCACATTCAAGGCCCAGAAAGGTAGTAAGGACATTGTTAAAGTAGTCAGTGGTTCATTCAAGTTATATATATATATCATATCAAGTTTTGACAACTCTAAAAGCGCTTTCCACTAAAAGTGGAATTAATAAACCTCAGGTTGAAGGAAATGCCTCTGACTCTGCACCTCACTCCCAATTTCTCTCAACACAGGGACAAGAGAGCTATCAGTGAATAATAAATGGGAAAACAAAGTAACGTGCATTACTTATTTAAAAAAGTAACTTGTTTTTTTTATTTTCTTGTTCATTTAAAAGTAATGCCTTACTTTACAAGTTACTTGAAAAAAGTAATATGATTACTATGTAAGCCTGTTTCCGCTGCTGAATAAAAAATAAAAGGTTACTGTGCCTTTTTTTCTCACAATAAATTTTTTTCTCAGATACAAACTCGCAATAATAATTTGATCTCAGAATTGTGAGATGTAAACTCGCAATTACAAGTTATAAAGTCAGAACTGTGAGATATAAACTTGCAATTCTGAAAACATATCAGTCTTTTCCCCCTCAAAATTAGGCTTTATAACTCTCCAATTGTGAGAAAAAAAGTCAGAATTGTGAGATATAAACTCCCAATAGCGAGAAAAAAAAAGTCAGAATTGCGAGATACAAACTCACATTTGTGAGGAAAAAGTCTGAATTGCGAGATGCAAACTCAAATTTGCGAGAAAAAAGTCTGAATTTTGAGATATAAGCTCGCAATTCTGACTTTTTTCTCGCAAATGTGAGTTTGCATCTCGCGATTCACACTTTTTTCTCACAATTGTGAGTTTATATCTCACAATTCTGAGAAAAAAAGTCATAATTGCAAGGTACAAACTCGCATTTGCCAAAAAAAATCCAGAATTGTGACATACAAACTAGCATTTATAAGAAAAAAAGTCAGAACTGCGAGTTTATATCTCACAATTTTGAATTTATAACTCCCAATTGCGACTTCATGTTTCACAGTTCGGAGAAAAAAAGTTTGAAATGTGAGATATAAGCTCCCAATTGTAAGAAAAAAAGTCAGAATTGCTAGATACAAACTCGCATTTACAAAAAAAAAGTCAGAATTGCGAGTTTTTCTCATAACTCTGACTTTATAACTCGCAACTTCGATTTTATATCTCACAATTCTGAGAAAAGAAGTCAGAATTGCGAGGCACAAACTCGCATTTGCCAGAAAAAGTCAGAATTGCGAAATACAAACTAGAAAAAAAGTCAGTACTGCGAGTTTATATCTCACAATTCTGAGAAAAAAAGTCTGAATTGCGAAATATAAACTCTAAACTGTGAGAAAAAAAGTCAGAATTGCTAGATACAAACTCGCATTTGTGACAAAAAAGTCAGAATTGCGAGATATAAACTCCCAATTGTGAAAAAAGTCAGAATTGCGAGTTTTTCTCATAACTCTGACTTTATAACTCCTTGCAACTTCGATTTTATATCTCACAATTCTGAAAACAAAAAAAGTCAGAATTGCGAGGCACAAACTCGCATTTGCCAGAAAAAGTCAGAATTGCGAAATACAAACTAGAAAAAAAGTCAGTACTGCGATTTTATATCTCACAATTCTGAGAAAAAGTCTGAATTGCGAAATATAAACTCTAAATTGTGAGAAAAAAAGTCAAAATTGCTAGATACAAACTCTAATTTGCGACAAAAAAGTCAGAATTGCGAGTTTTACAATTCTGACTTTATAACTCGTAATTGCGATTTTATATCTCGCAATTCTGAGAAAAAGTCTGAATTGCGAAATATAAACTCTAAATTGTGAGAAAAAAAGTCAGAATTGCTAGATACAAACTCGCATTTGCGACAAAAAAGTCAGAATTGCGAGTTTTACTCACAATTCTGACTTTATAACTCGTAATTCATTTATTTATTTATTTATTTTACAGTGGCGGAAACAGGCTTCCATAGATTGCGTGACTTGCGGTACTTGTAATACATTAGCCCCATCATTGGTTAGGTCACCCAATACCATCCAAATCGAACATCTTGTGTTAATAAATGTACCTCAAATGTCGTTTTGAAAACGAATCCCACCCAAATAGTGCTTAAGAAATCACGCAGAGGCACCTTCTGCTCTAAATAATATAGACAAACTGAATCACCTTCCTTTAAACACACACCAAGGCAGATGGTTGAAGCCTCACACCTACATATTAGTCAGATCGGGTGAGAATGTTTATTTGGGAAGCTTAAACGAATGCCTAAGCAGACCAAACAAGAATGTCTGCGATTTGGCTGATTTACAGCAATCGCACGCCACCCAGACAAAACAAAGGAATAGCAGACTAACAGAGAAGTGTGAGAGGAAAGAGAACACAGGGCTTTAATGACTGGCCTGCAGAAGAAGGAGAACAGGAGGAGGAAGAATTCCTGATGAGGAGTCACTAGTGGCACAGGTGCATGAGGTGAGAATAGGAACCGCACTGCGTCTAATGATCAGGAGGGGTCCTTGAAGTGGTCCTTGGGGAACCCTACTACACATGGAAGAAGATTCATGTAATGAAAGAAGCCGTGGTAAGATTGTGGGGGAGATATAGTAACGGCGGCACGGTTAGATCTTTGTGAGGGGTTACCTGAAAGACAAGGTTTTAAAAGGCGTCTGTAAGCGACGCCTTCATTGGTATGCAAATATATTTCAGGCTAGTTTCCTATTGAGACACTGAACCTTATGGTGGAAAATTGTAAAGGTAAAATGGCCAGAGTTTGTTCAAATTCAGTTTTACACTTTCAGTTGATCACAGGAGGGAAGCTAGAAAGCTAAAGTTGATATGAAAGCAAAATGTCTTAGGCAAAAGGGAATTTCTAAGGCAAATTCATTGCACCGCACTGTATTTCAGCCCAAAAACCTGCCTTCATGTGCTTATGTCCCATTTCTGAAGGTTTTTTTTTTTTTTTGCAGTGATAACACAGAAGAACCATTTTTGGTTCTCCAAAGAACCTTTTAGTGAACACTTTGAAGAACATTTAAAAAATCTAAAGAACCTTTTTTGACTATAAAGAACCTTTTCTGCATTTGATAGGTTCCATGAATGTTCATGGACCCATCACTGCCAATAAAAAACCTTTATTATATAATGTAATTACGAAATTTGTTGGGTTCAAGTGGTTTGCATGTCGGAAAGAACAGAAGGCATGGAGGATAGCAGGTTTATTCTGGCCTATTTCTTGAGGAAATGTTATTAAACCAAAATATGTAGAAGATATTTAGTCAATATACAATGGATTTCATCCATTTAGTCCATGTGGCATGCATCGTGATACTCAAGTGAACAAGGAAGAGTAAAAAAAGATTGAATAAAGTTGTTATTTTTGTTTTCTTTGCACACTAGAAGTATTCTCATAGCTTCGTAAAATTATGGTTGAACCACTGATGTAACATGGACTATTTCAAATTATGTCCTCACTAACTTTCTGGGCCTTAAACATGTAATCTGCTGTCTATGCAGGGTCAGAAGGCTCTTGGATGAACAAAGGTCTGGTTTGGAACGACATGAGGGTGAGTAATTAAGACAGAATTTTCATTCCTGCATCCTCTATCCCTTTAAAGTAAAATGGGTTTAGCACCATTTCACTTTTACCGTCATGCATTCAGCTTCTGAGTTGAATTACGTTAGTACTATTATAAAGGAAGGATGGCTGAATGACCCATAAACCCAAATTAATGTCCAGAGGAAGTAAAAGGGTCATAATATTGAGCTCTCCCTTATGTTCTTTCCTTTTAGTGAGCTAAGTGGAAGAAAGTCTTCATTATACACGTCAAAAATGTGTTAACCTTAAAGCATAAATGACCTCAGCCTATCGATAGAAAGACTTGTATCACATGTTGGGTCATGCACCATGTAGTCATAAAACAGGAGGCTGAAATGGCCATTAGAAAGCCATTTTATTGATGAAGCCTTTCTGCAGCTCACAATCGAGTTACTTAGTGAAAAAGGACGCAGTTCAGCGCCAACCTCTAAAGACTTATTTACTCTTGTTTGGTGTTCCGTCGGCTCCTCATTTATTTGGTATTGATGCCGTCGCGTTAATTTCCCCTGCAGTGACATTCTGATAGGAGCAGAACAGATGGAAATACAGGATTGTCCCAGCAAAATTCATCATGAAAAATGCATCCGACACCTGTGTAATTTGCCTAATCATCTTTTCCTAATAAGCTCCCGCCATTAATTATGCACGACTTCCACAATGCAATCAAGATAAAAGTAAATCTGATGACTTAATACCCTTCAAAATAATTGGTTCAGCCAACCCCTCCTCCACCACCACACTCCCCCTTTCCCATCATGCCCCATCTCTGGGACAGCTTCTCTTTTGATTCTCTCTCCGTTACCTCTCCTGGACATTAATTGGGATTAGGGATCGTAAAGCGCGTAGTCTGGAGTGTGCAGCGTGTCAGGGTATGCATGACAGGAGTTAGGCCTGCAAGATGGCTGAGGGCAGGAAGTTCACCCGCTGTGGACTAAGGGATTCAAAAACGGTTTTCCCCACTTTCTTTAACCCGCCCCCCACCTCCGAGTCCTCCTCGTCTGCTCCGGCTCGCTGTCTCGTCGCAGTTAACAGATGCAGGTGCAGATGAACGTGCATCAGGAGGCAGCTGCGAGGGCCTGTCGTGGGGCTTTGGAAACCTAATGAGAGTCAACCTTTGCGAACTTGCTGTCTTGCCGTGCGTCCCACCTGTCACTTTGTTACAGCCGGCGTGTGCCTTGAATTTAGCGGGCTAAATGAGCAGGAAAAGGAGCCTGTCATTGCCTCACGCTGAGGCTTAAAGCTGAAGATGGGGTGCTATAGGGCTGATCCTAAGCCGAAAAGCTGAAACAATACAAATAAACAATAAAGTCTGTTTAAACACAGGGTGCTAATTCCCCAACCATTTGTGGCAATTTGCGTACTGTTGATATTTCAGCGTTAAAACAGCATCTTTTTCACAAATCACCAATGTTGTTCAAGAGGTCATTCAAACAGAAGGTGTTTTTGTGTTTAAAAACTAAGGTCCTGAGTCAAAAATGTCTACATAAAAAAACTGTGGAAAAGCACAAAGGTGGATTGCTAAAACGCATCCACTAGCTAAACTGGTACTATTTATGTTTCCATCACCCTGTTTTTATGCGCATTTTGAAGTATCGCATTAGAATCGATTGATGGAAATACCATATTTAAAAAAAAAAAAAGTTTTTACGCTCGCTTGAGGTGGTTTTTGACTTAATCACAACTTTGGATGGAAACCAAGCTACTAAAATAATGAAGTCATTTTCTGTCACTTTTTTGCAGCTTATAAGAAAAACTGTTAGCATTAGTAGTTAGCAGCCACACAAAGTAGGCCAATTGCCAATTGGCTATTTTTACTTAAAGATTTGTATACATTTTCTATCAACTATGGTAGTGGTTGGTAAAGACGGAAAGATAAAGAAGATCGCCAAATTGGTCGCTAAAACAAAGCAGGCAGTGTATGTAAATAAACTTAGCTATTAGCTGCCTATCCTGAGCTCTAATGTTTATTTTTTGCACCTTATTTAAAAAACTGTTAGCATTAGCAATTAGCGCCCACAGAAAGTAGGATGAAATGGTCGCAAAACTGTAGTAACTATGGCTTTTTAGTTTCATTTGTAGTAAAACCATGGTGATTTAGCTGCCACACGTGAATCTGTCTATCTACTGTATCTATCTATTCTAAGCCCTGATGTTTACTTTTTTAACGTCCAGAGAAAAGTAGGATGTAAAGGTCACAAAATCTACTAGTTTCATTAGTAGTAAAACAATAGTAAATTTTTGTAAATGAATAAATGTAGCTATTAGCTGCCACAAGTGAATCTATCTATCTATCTATCTATCTATCTATCTATCTATCTATCTATCTATCTATCTATCTATCTATCTATCTATCTATCTATCTATCTATCTATCCTAATCTCTAAATCCTAAGATCGCTAAATTGGTTGCTAAAAGAAAGCGGGCAGTGTATGTAAATAACTTTAGCTATTAGCTGACATAGACAAATGTGCATTTTGTGTGTGTATTAATCTCTATTCAGAGCTCTAATTCTCGCTTTTTGTGCCTTATTAGAAAAACTGTTAGCATTAGCAATTAGCACCGGCAGAAAGTAGGATGTAAAGGTCGCAAAACTATAGTAGGCATGGCTTTTTGCTTGCATTTGTAGTAAAACCATGGTAATTTTTGGTAAGGAAATAAACTTAGCTATTAGCTGCCACAAGTGAATCTATCTATACTGTATCTATCTAGGCTAAGCCCTAATGTTTACTTTTTTGCACCTTATTAGAAAAACTGTTAGCATTAGCAATTAGCATCCAGAGAAAAGTAGGATGTAAAGGTCACAAAACTATAGTAACCTACTAGTTTCATTAGCAAAACAATCTATCTATCTATCTATCTATCTATCTATCTATCTATCTATCTATCTATCTATCTATCTATCTATCTATCTATCTATCTATCTATCTATCCTAAGCCCTAATGTTTACTTTTTGCACCTTATTAGAAAAACTGTTAGCATTAGCAATTAGCGTCTGCAGAAAGTAGGATATAAAGGTTGCAAAGCTGTAGTAACCATGGCTTTTTAGTTTCATTTGTAGTAAAACCATGGTAAATTTTTGTAAGGGAATAAACTTAGCTATTAGCTGCCACAAGTTAATCTATATCTATCTATCTATCTATCTATCTATCTATCTATCTATCTATCTATCTATCTATTCAAGCACTAATGTTTACCTTTTGCACTTTATTAGAAAAACTGTTAGCATTAGCAATTAGCCTCTGCAGAAAGTAGGATATAACCCTGGTGAAAAAAAAGCTAAAACCAGTAGGCTGGTTGGCTGGTTTTAGCTGGTCAACCAGCCTGGTTTTAGCTGGTCATAGTTGGAAGGCAGGCTGGTTTTAGAGGGGTTCTGGCCACTTTTCCAGCCTGGCCAAGCTGGTCAGGCTGGTCTTAGCTGGCCAGGCTGGGAGACCAGCTAAAATCAGCTACTTCCAGCTTAAACCAGCTAAGACCAGCCAGCCAGCCTAGGCTGGTATTAGCTGTTTTTTTTCAGCAGGGAAAGGACGCAAAACTTTTATTTTATTTTAAAAAAGATAGATTTGTTTAGATAAAATGATAAGAAGGGGGTTCTATTGTGAAAACAAAGCGGACAGCGCATACAAATAAATTTGGCTATTAGCTGCCACAACTGAATTCTCCCCATAGACTTTTTTTAAACACCTTTCCAGTTCCGTTGTTAAATACAAATATGCGTTTGGCGTGACTCCTTACCTCTGATCTCATGAGTTTATAGTCTATGAGATCTCGGTCTTCAAGCGCATCTCAGACCTTTAGCTTGCAGCGGGTCTATTCTTTCCTGCGCAATTGCTAATCCCTGGCATAATTAAACCCCTGCTACTTTTAAGATATCTGAACAAAGCCCACATTTTCTGATTCCCCAGCGTTCCACCTTTGATCAGCTGCCTTACTCCTGGCGAGAGACTGTAGCTAATGGGAGTTAATGTTTCTCTCGGCCGTGCTACCCACGGAGTGCTGCGTTAAGCCCACATCAATGGTGATTACAAGTGCGTTTGTGGAGGTGTGCTGTAGTGCTCTTTGCATTGAACTGGCCATAACTAGCAGTATGGTGCTGTCTTTTCATTTGCTCAGATTCTGAACTGCTTTGAATTGCACAAAATGTCCTGCTTTGTTTACAGTGCTGTGCAGTCGCTGAACTACAATGTGTGATGCTATTAACTTAACTACATTTTAAAGTAGCATGATAGCAGTTTTGATGTTTTCACAATAGTGTAGCTTTTACAGTAACAAGCTGATGTTTTCAACAAGTAGCAATGTACAAAGGAAATGGTTTTATTGTTAAATTGTTGCACATACAGCTTTATTGCTAAGCTAGCAGATGCAATAATTTAACATTTTTTCTATCATCTATCTATACATCTATCTATATCTATATTTACTATTACTTTTTATCAATTTAACACATTAGTCTAGCTGTTTTCCGTTAATGAATGCAATATTGTAGCGCAACTTCCATCCAATAAATCATAATAAGCTTTGTGCTTTGTTACTTTCGATAAGAAACAAAGTCTCAGATTTCTAATTCTGTCCATTTTATTACAGTATTTAAACAATAAATGCTGTTCTGGCGCTGTTTGATGTAGATCCCTGTAGTTCCTCAGTTCGAAAGAAGTGGCAACGCAAAGCGCACGTCAACTGATCATCTTCTCTGCTTTAATATTAGTTTCAGCACGAAAAAGCATTAAGGTATGTTAAAAAAATATACAACTTACTGAAATCAATATTTGTCTCATGAAATTGCTTACTCAATGTTTTAACTGCAGAAAGACGTCAATATAACAGCTTGTAAACAATGTCATATTTACCTCAGAAAAAACATATTCAGTGACCAAAATCTTGTTAGTCAATAAGAAAAATGAACTCAAGAGGAGCATTTTGCTAAATATATGCACCATATAACATAATCTTTATAATTTTTTATTGTTCTTCAGTGTTTAATTTATGTTTTAATAATTCCATCAAGTTTTTTGACTGGCACCATTTAAAAAAAATTATTTAAAAAAACGAATTAGAGTAGAAATATAATCATTTAATTGTAACTTTATTATTATAAAAACAGTTTATTATACACTGCAAAAATGAGTTTCTTACTTAGTATTTTTGCATTGTTTTCTAGTATAAATATCTAAAGACTCTTGAATCAAGATGAACTTACTTTACAAGTAAAATGACTTAAGATATTATGCCTTGTTTTCTGAAAATAATATCAAAATTTTGTTTGTTTTTGCTGAAAAATATCTGACAATGGTGCAAGAAAAATAATCTTGTTTAGCCTTTGAATTAAGACTATTTTCCTTTCCATTGGCAGATATTTTTGGTTGTTTTAAGCAAAAACGAACAAAATGTAGTTTTTTTTTTCTCCAGAAAATAAGACATAATATCTTGAGTCATTTTACTTGTCAGTAAATGATCTTGATTCAACAATGTTTAGATATTTATACTAGAAAACGACAAAAACAGTAAATAAGAAAATAATTTTTTTTGCAGTGTAACCTAGAATAGTAATGTAGTACCATCTGTCTCACATAAATTATTAATTAAATTTAATTTTCCATGTACTGTACCTGATATAAATCCAAAAATAATTGATACTGAATCAAATCGAATCAGAAATCGAATAGTATTGCAAGCTTGTGAATCAGAATCAAATCGAATCATGAAATTTTTGTCAAAACCAAGCCACTGTAGTAATAAAAGACTGAAAATTAAAGTCAATTAAAATAGAAAACCATTCATTTAAATTGTAATAATATTTCACAAATGTACTATTTTTACTGTATTTTTGATCATATATATATATATATATATATATATATATATATATATATATATACACAGGTCCTCTTCAAAAAATTAGCATATTGTGATAAAGTTCATTATTTTCTGTAATGTACTGATAAACATTAGACTTTCATATATTTTAGATTCATTACACACAACTGAAGTAGTTCAAGCCTTTTATTGTTTTAATATTGATGATTTTGGCATACAGCTCATGAAAACCCAAAATTCCTATCTCAAAAAATTAGCATATCATGAAAAGGTTCTCTAAACGAGCTATTAACCTAATCATCTGAATCAACTAATTAACTCTAAACACCTGCAAAAGATTCCTGAGGCTTTTAAAAACTCCCAGCCTGGTTCATTACTCAAAACCGCAATCATGGGTAAGACTGCCGACCTGACTGCTGTCCAGAAGGCCATCATTGACACCATCAAGCAAGAGGGTAAGACACAGAAAGAAATTTCTGAACGAATAGGCTGTTCCCAGAGTGCTGTATCAAGGCACCTCAGTGGGAAGTCTGTGGGAAGGAAAAAGTGTGGCAGAAAATGCTGCACAACGAGAAGAGGTGACCGGACCATGAGGAAGATTGTGGAGAAGGACTGATTCCAGACCTTGGGGGACCTGCGGAAGCAGTGGACTGAGCCTGGAGTAGAAACATCCAGAGCCACCGTGTACAGGCGCCAGGTCAAGCCACTTTTGAACCAGAAACAGCGGCAGAAGCGCCTGACCTGGGCTACAGAGAAGCAGCACTGGACTGTTGCTCAGTGGTCCAAAGTACTTTTTTCGGATGAAAGCAAATTTTGCATGTCATTCAGAAATCAAGGTGCCAGAGTCTGCAGGAAGACTGGAGAGAGGGAAATGCCAAAATGCCTGAAGTCCAGTGTCAAGTACCCACAGTCAGTGATGGTCTGGGGTGCCATGTCAGCTGCTGGTGTTGGTCCACTGTGTTTTATCAAGGGCAGGGTCAATGCAGCTAGCTATCAGGAGATTTTGGAGCACTTCATGCTTCCATCTGCTGAAAAGCTTTATGGAGATGATTATTTCATTTTTCAGCACGACCTGGCACCTGCTCACAGTGCCAAAACCACTGGTAAATGGTTTACTGACCATGGTATTACTGTGCTCAATTGGCCTGCCAACTCTCCTGACCTGAACCCCATTGAGAATATGTGGGATCTTGTGAAGAGAAAGTTGAGAGACGCAAGACCCAACACTCTGGATGAGCTTAAGGCCGCTATCGAAGCATCCTGGGCCTCCACAACACCTCAGCAGTGGCACAGGCTGATTGCCTCCATGCCACGCCGCATTGAAGCAGTCATTTCTGCAAAAGGATTCCCAGCCAAGTATTGAGTGCATAACTGAACATAATTATTTGAAGGTTGACTTTTTTTGTATTAAAAACACTTTTCTTTTATTGGTCGGATGAAATATGCCAATTTTTTGAGATAGGAATTTTGGGTTTTCATGAGCTGTATGCCAAAATCATCAATATTAAAACAATAAAAGACTAGAACTACTTTCAAATGTGTGTAATGAATCTAAAATATATGAAAGTCTAATGTTTATCAGTAAATTACAGAAAATAATGAACTTTATCACAATATGCTAATTTTTTGAAAAGGACCTGTGTGTGTGTGTATATATATATATATATATATATATATATATATATATATATATATATATATGAACTATTTCAAGAAATAAAAACGTTTTTAAATCATTTTAGTGATTTCTGTTTTAGTGAGTGTATATGATTGTAACTGACTACTTTATGCTCAGCTAGATCATAGATCAAATTATGAGTGGCTTACGAACAACTTATGAACATCTTTGCATGCTACACTTTCAAATTAGCTTCCGCAACACTGGTTGCTTTCTCGCAATTATCCTCAGACCAATCGAGGTGGCGTGTTGTTTTTCTGTGGAAATCAATCTATTTAAACAACAACGACGTGTGCGGGGCGACTAAATGTTAACGCTGCTGTACGAGGCGTTGATTAAACAAAGACAAGGAAAAGAATAGTCTTGATCAATACTGAAAACAGAGCTGCATCACAATTCCCTTTCGCAGATTTGGTCCGTACAACCTGAGATAAGTGGCTTTCAAATTAACATCTACATTTCGAGATATTAGCAAAGTAGATGCCGCCCTCCACCTGCAACACTTGCATCCCACAATGCCTTGTTTCCCCAGCCCGAACGCTCACACTGTAACACCTGCACAGAGGCATTGATGCACCGATGCACTGAGTAGCTGTTTATAGGAGCTTTTACATCATTAATTTGGAGACTGCTGAAGTGTTAATCAATGCCGCTGCCATAGTAACAGAACAAACAGCGAGTCCTGAATCCCCCGCTAATTGTGCTTTATTGTTTCAGACAGAGCAAGCGGAGCAAAGGGGGCTTCAGTTTGACGTCTGCTCATAAAGACAATGTACTCATTTTAGCCCGATGTCTCTCCATCAAACTTAGTCGGGGTGTTGTTTCCATTAACCACTAGTAACACCTCACCAGCGGAGAATGTTTTAATCAATTATAGTCTGACTCACTCAGAGCTTATAGAGAGGCAAGCGCATTTATGCCTTCCTCTTTAAACTCTCACCGTATGAGTGCTTGTCCGGTTTGGATTTTGAGAATAAAGTGCATGCATTAGAATAACATACAGTACATGTAATTAGGTTAATCATAGCCAATTACGGCTTCGAATTAGATGTGGTGAAGTTTCACGCATAGAAACTCTGAAAGCTTTGTTTGTGTCTCCATTTATGTGAGCCGGTTGCTTTGTAAGAATTAAAAATCACAAACTAGCTGCTAAAAAACACGTCTTGGTAGAAAAGGCGAGATCAATAGGAAGTTTTAATGGATTTTATGTGGGTAATGATAGAGGAGGTTAAGAGGCTAGGGCATGGGTTAATGGTACTATCAGGACATAGACCAAGTTAAGTGCAAAGGAAAGGTCTACCACCAGAGGTTAATTAACCTTTTTAAACCCCAAGGTGTCGGAACACACATACATATTGAATAGAAGCTGCCACAAAAAGTCTGTAGGTCACGGCAAATACATTTTGCAAGTTACAATTAAAACATCATCAGACCACTCCACATCTCGATTTAGGAGCCATTTATGAGGCGAAAACTCAGAAGGCAATTTATTACAGTCAAAAGCTATCTGAACAGGGGGCAGCGGGGTTACCAGATATATAATTTGAGGCAATGGCACATGGTGTAAAGAGACAGGAAGGCCAGTGATGCAAGCCCAAAGGCATCCGCTCTTCATTTTTTACCTTTTCATTTGCACAAAGTTTAGTTAATGAAAGATCCGTGGAAAAAAATACTGCAAATGATCAGCAGTTTTTTCAATTATTTAGAGTAAATGCTATATGTTATGTACTATTAACAGGTGTTGATGATAAAACTGGTTTATGCTGTTGTAAATTTGGGGATGCATAACATTTTTTGAATGGGGTGCATGCGTCAAATATGTGACTCTGGACCACAAAACCAGTCATGAGGGTCAATTTTTTTAAATTGAGATTTATCGCCTTAATAAATAAGCTTTCCATTGATGTATGGTTTGTTAGGATAGGACAATATAACAAAATCTGGAATCTAAGGGTGCAAAAAATCTAAATATTAAGAAAATTAAATTGCATTTAAAGTTGTCAAAATAAAGTTCTTTAGCATTACTAATCAAAAATTAAGTTTTGATATATTTACGGTAGGAAATTTACAAAATATCTTCATGGAACATCTTTACTTAAATTCCTAATGATATCCGCTTGTGTTATTTCTCACAGTGAGTGTCCTGGTGGACACCCAAATTCACTATAATTTCATAAATAAAAGTGTTTTTGTGTCACGATATATAGTTTTAAGAGTTTTTAGGTGAGGATGTACTTGTTTAGACTTCAAATATGCGGTTCTTTAATAAAAGTAACATCTATTTGAAAATTTGCTTTGATGTTTTCGGAGATGTGAGCTCCAGGTCAATGTTTTGAATCCATGGCGGAAGGAAGTAGTTCTGCACAAAAAGGGTTTTTAAAAACACTGTTGATGTTTCTTATGTATATACACACTCATGCCATCAAACTGTTGTATAAACGCAATATCACACTTGTAGCTGTGTGATATTTCTGTATATTGGCACCTGTGATTACCTACAGCTGAATCATGGCCGTGCCAATATACAGCCATAATGCACTGCTACTCGTGTGATATTGGTCATTTATACAACAGTTCTTTCTGGTCCTCGAATCTGATTGGCTGAGAGGAGTGTGATATTCTAGTGATATCGGAACTCCGCTTGTGTTATTTCTCACAGCGAATGTTATGGCGGACGCCAAAATTCACTATAATTTTATAAATAATACTGTTTTTGTGTCACAAAATATAGTTTTAAGAGATTTTAGGCGAAAATGTACTTGTTTAGACTTTAAATATGCAATTCTTTAATAAAGGTAATGTCTATTTGAAAATCAGCTTTGATGTTTTTGGAGATGTGTGCTCTAGGGCGTAAATCTTTGGAATCCATGGCGGAAGAAAGAAGTTCTGCACAAAATGGGTTTTTAAAAACACTCTGTTGTTGTTTCAGCCATGGCGAACTGCTACTCATGTGATATTGCTCATTTATACAACAGTTCTTTCTGGTCCTCGAATCTGATTGGGTGAGAGGAGTGTGATATTCTAATGATGACAGAACTCCAACTGTTTCACCATTTGTATTACTCTGCTTGCATTATTTCTCACAGCGATTGTCATGGTGGACACCCAAATCCACTATAAATGTATAAATAATACTGTTTTTGTGTCACAGAATATAGTTTAATAATTAATTAATTAGTTAATAAATATAATGTCTATTTGTAAAGTTGCTTTGATGTTTTCAGAGGTGTGAGTTCCAGGGCGTCAATGTTTTGAATCCATGGCGGAAGGAAGTAGTTATGCACAAAAAGGGTTTTTAAAAACACTCTGTTGATGTTTCTTATGTATATACACATGCATGCCGCATACTTCAGTTTAAACTAAATGAAAATAAGAAATTATGATGTGGTAACTAACATAACTTACAAAAAATTGTAAGCGATTTATTGTTGCATGTTATTCCAAAATAGAAATTGCTTTTCTCAATAATTTTTGATTTAAAAAAAAGATACAGTCAAAGCCAGTTTGTAATGCCCCTTTTGGATTATTAATTTCTGATGGAAAAAGTCCAGTTCTGTCTAAAATATGAATTTATTGTGACTCGCTTGGAAATGCAGCACTTAATAAAAAAAAATGGAGTGTGAACGATAATTTCTATACATAAAGCAGATGAAAACTTAATTTCTCTAGTTATCAGTCCTTTAAGCCTTCGCACAAGCATTAAAACATTTGAGATCTTTTTTGGTAAATATTTGTTTGCTCTAAGAAATAAGGTTTTTTCTCAAACCCTTTGAATTACCCGGATTGCCTCAGTGGCTTTTTAATGATGTGAAGGCACGAGTCGGTTACCGAAACTTATTGCCAGCGAGTTTCACTTACACTCCAGCGTTAGTAACGAGAGGTAAAACATCCCCCGTGACCAAGAAGCGCAAACCATGATAGACGTAAGACTGATTCGTGGTAAATAGCATACGGTGGGTTCTCTGCTGATGACTTCCACTGTGAGCGATCAAAAACTTTCTACAATCCGGCGCGCACATCTTGCCATTCCCTCAGTGGCTGGTATCCCTGCCAGCGCCTCCATTTTGGAGTTTGGAGCTCCCCAAGGCCGGCTGTCCCAAAGGGAACACAAGAAGGTAGCGAGTTGTGTGAATTTCTCCCCTTGCAAGGATATTTTGCATCTTACATGGATGGGAGGTTGAGGGTGGTTGCGAAGAATCATGAAACTCGTGAAGCTGATATTTCCCTATCCTCTCCAGCAGTATTCCCTTTTTCGTCCTTTCCCAGGAGCCTGTCAATCCACACCCAAAACAAAGACAACAAAGGAATCCCCACTGGAACCAGGCCATCCTCAGAAGTGTAGCGCCGAGAAGATACTCTCCACGCCCATGATGTAATGAACGAGCAAGGCTTTCCCCCTCCCCAAAAACTCTTTGCTGCCTGGCTCTTTTTTGGATATGCATCCTTTTTTACTTCACGCTGAAAGTTTTTCCTGCATATTCAGTGTGAGCCCGGAGTTTGAGACTGCTCTCTCCGAGCCTCGCACCCACTCTCCTGCGATGAGCGCTATTCCCAAGGTGCGCTCTTTCCAAGTAATTGCCCTGTTTTTCTGAATGCACCGGATCTGGTGCCACACTGATGCTGTGCTTTAATTTGTGGGTAAATAGGCTTTCTGCTGAGTTTAAAAGCACGGCACCCGTTGGGGGAATTAGTTGTGGGGGATTGTGGAAGGCGAATCATTAGACGAATAAGGCACCTTGTTTCTGGCTGTGCATCCAGGAACTTAAGCAGGTGGATAATACGGCAAACAAGGGCGCTGACGGTAACTGAGCTGACCTCACATATCACGCGTTCATCGCGCTTCGCCTGCTGAGCCGTACTGCCAATCAACACAAACATCCAGAGTTGCTGGATGCTGGTAAACAGCCGAGCTGCTACAGGCAAAACTCACCACGAATTAAGGCGGCAGAGGCGAGCGCTGTTAAACATGATATAGATTTGGAATCAGAACTAACTTTGGTATTCAAAAGCAAAACATGATGCTTTATTCAGGGTTTGGGGGAGTTCAGGGGACGCAGGCTTATGCAAGCAAACTAAATATGCAGAAAGTACATATCCGACATACACTTTAAAAAATATAAGTATGTTCATAGTGCTCCAAGTCTGGAAAAGCATATATTTTTAATGTAAAAATTAGTAGCAGAAATTAAATTTCAAGGAGATTCGGCAGTGTCTTAATTCATGGCATAATTATAAAAAAAGAAAAAAACATCCAGTTCCATATTTGTGACCCTGTACCACAAAACAAGTCTTAAGTAGCAAGGGTATATTTGTAAAAGTAAAATACATTTTATGAGTCAAGATTATCGATTTTTTCTTTTATGCCAAAAATCATTAGGGTATTAAGTAAAGATCATGCTGCATAAAGATATTTTGTCAATTTCCCACCATAAATCTATTGAAACCTAGTTTTTGATTAGTAATATGCATTGCTAAGAACTTCATTTGCACAACTTTAAAGGCAGTTTTCTCAATAATTAGATTTTTTTCACCTGGCCTCAACCATAGTTGTCTGTATCCTGGCCAAATATCGTCCTATCATAACAAATCATGTATAAATCTCATTTTCAAACAATTTACCCTTATGAGTGGTTTTGTGGTCCAGGGTCACATTTAAGTATGTTCATAGTGTTTCAGCTCCAGAAAATAATATATTTTTAATGTAA
Organism: Garra rufa; assembly: GCF_049309525.1. Classification (NCBI taxonomy): domain Eukaryota; kingdom Metazoa; phylum Chordata; class Actinopteri; order Cypriniformes; family Cyprinidae; genus Garra; species Garra rufa. The sequence continues at coordinate 14,341,105 of NC_133364.1, read as the reverse complement.
AAATGAGTAACAGAAATTAATTTCAAGAAGATTTAGTGTGGCTTAATTCATGGAATAATTATTTAAAATAAAAAAACAGTTTCTTGTTAATTATTACTATTTTTATTAATTATTTATTAATAATTAATAATTATTATTATTTTGTTTATTTGTAATACTTTTTGTTATTCTAAATAATACATAATAATATAAAATATTTATATAAATAATATAAAAACATATAAGATTAACGCTTATTAATATTTTAAAATGTATTTTAAAATGTATAATATTTTAATTTGCTAAGAAAGAAAGAATATATAAATAATATCTATCTAATGTTTTTGTGGCACAGGAAATCTATATATTACATAATATATATATTTACACTATTATTACTATATTATTATATGAAAATAATAATGTATATATATAAATATATACATTACACTGTTATTACACTGTTATTATGCTTAATAATACATTTATAAGTCCACTTATAAGAAATTATGTGACATACAATAGACATTCACAATATTCAGCGTATCACTCAGTTGTTATGGGTACAAATAACAAGGTCTCTGCCATATTTGATAACTATATATATATGTTGTCCTGTTAAATCCCTTTAAATATGATCTAAACTAGAATTATGGAACTTGTGACTGCATTTCAGAAGTTTGTCTTGAGAAGTAGCTAATAGGTTGTTTTTGACATTTCCAAGAGTGTATTTGCATTGTCAAGTCACATTTGAAGGTGGATGAATCCTAATAATTAAAACAGACATATTAGGAACAGCAGAGTGCTAATAATATGTTCAAATGAAACAGGCAACATGAGCTCAGCAGACCCTCTTTGCAGTTAATCACTTTGAAATAAAAGACAAAACATCTCAAGAGAATAAACCAATTATAACGAGATAAAAGGCAGCTAAAAATAAGGTTGCAATGAAAAGGAAAGTGCTGCCGCTTGTTTGTTCACTATGACTTGCACTGCTGGAGCAGCTTTGACTTAAATGGGATCCCAGAGGTCCGGGCACTGGTTAAACACATGCAGTGACAACCCAAGCATAACTCCAAACATTCACTCTGTCCCACAGGTAAAACACAGCGTGGACATTTAATGTCATACGAGTTTAACTTTAGATGCGTCTCTTGCGAAAGCGTGACAGCCGGCCCACCGTGCAACGAGCAAACTTTTACGCTCTAATTTCCATTCCCAAAAGTGGACGCCTGAGAACAAATGTTTCGGTGATGGACGTTCACAAATGACACACACAACACTGAGCCGTTCCCTCGCTCTACCTGGAGCGCACGTGTGCGGCGCGCACGCCGAAATTCAATAGGTGAGCCTCTCGTCGCGATGCTTGATGATTGAATGACAGCTTTCAAGAGAGTTAGTGTCCCCCATCGTCAATTAGGAGCAAACCTCATTGACACGCATAAAACCCTGCCATCCTGTGCTTGCGGTAATTGCAGGCATGACAGTTTATCATTATCCATGAAAACCGCTGGGTTTTGCAAGCGCCACGCTTTTTTTTTTTTTCAATGGTCCTTCTCGACTGGAGAGTCACTCCACTTTTTTTGTGTCTATTTGTTTCAATGTGATTATTTTTTTCCCAGGGCCAAACAGTCATTTTACTTTAATGAGCTCACCGTTTTCAAACATGCCGAAACAGCGACAAGTATGGAGAGTCGGGGTTGCGGGGGCCGATTGAAAACTTTAATCAAGGCAACCAATAGGCAATTACAACAAATTGCTTTTGAAAATCCTCGCTACTCTTTTAATTTGTTTGCCTTGTTCGCTCACTTCGTCGACGTGTTTGCGGCTTTGTCCGTGACTTCGTTTTCCTTTTAGCTCTTAATCTCTCATTTACCTTATAAGCTAGTGAGTACACGCACGCTTTAATGGTTTGAATTTAAGGTCAAATGAAAGCTGGGAAATTGTAGAGTTGATTTAGATGAGGCTTTTGAAGTGTAGAGATTCAAGTGGCTTTACAAGTGCCTGTGTTTGCATGTTTCTGGTAGCTGGGCGGGACTTGTTAAAGAGGCAGTTATCTATAAGGGGGAGGGGCTGTCTTGTTCTAGAGCACATTTGATTGGACAGGGATTTGTAGTGCAGGATGAGTCATCCATGTTTTTGGTCTGTTTTTTTTCTGGTCGAGAGAGACCTCAAATTGGCAATGTTTGGAACGTTGTTAGCATAGACAATGTTAATCTAATTAAAATTACTGATGGAAATGTTAATTAACTGAGGGTTTTGGGTTGATGAAAATATTGCTAGAAAAATAACATTCAAGGTATTAACCATTTTTTTATTTATTTTTTTGAAGAAATGTTATTTTAGTTTTACTAATGTATATTTTTTAATATTTATTAATATTTTAAATAAGTTTTTATTTAATATTTTAAATTTTACACTTAACTTTGGATGTCATTTTTATGACTTTTTAAAACATTTGACCCATTTATTTTATATTTCTAATAATTTTTTTGTCAATTTTAGTTTTCATTTGCCAAAGCAACATTTGTAATATTTAAATCATTTTTTTAAGTTCAAGTTTTTTTTTATTTATTTAATATTTTATTTCTGCTTTATTTCAATTAATATATTGGAGTTTTTTATTTTTATTTTCAATTTTATATTTAATTTTAGTTTAAATTTCAGAAATGCTATTTGCCTTTGTTTTATGTATATATTTCTAATATTTTAGTTTTCGGTTCATTGCCAAGGCAATATTTCTAATTTACACATTTTTTTACATTTAAGTTTTTTTTAATTTGGTATTTTACACATTTTAAGTTTTTTTTTTTGATATTTGTTCTTTTTATTACTTTTTAAATTTTTGAAATATATTTCTAATAATCTTTTATGGTTATTTTAGTTTTCAGTTCATTGCCAAGGCAATATTTCTTTACATTTTTCATTTAAGTTTTTTTCAATTTGATATTTTATTTTATTTCCAACTAATATTTTGAACGAGTTTTTATTTTATATTTTCAATTTGAAATGTTATGTGCCTTTGTCATTTTTATTACTTTTTAATATATTTATTTACATTTTTTATATTTCTAATAATATTTTATGTTCATTTTAGTTTTCAGTTCATTGCCAAAGCAACATTTTCTAATTTTCACTTCTTTTTCTTTTTACAAAAATTTACAGATTTTTTATCTAATATTTTATTTTAGCTTTTTTTCAATTGATATTTAGTAGAAATTTTTATTTTTTATTTTATATTTTCAATTTGAAATTTAATTTTAGAAATGTTATGCACCTTTGTCATTTTTATTACTTTTTAATATATTTATTATTTATATATTTTTTTATTTCTAATATTCTTTTATGTTTATTTTAGTTTTCAGTTCATTGTCAAGGCAACATTTCTAATTTTCACTTTTTTTTATCCAATACTTTATTTTATTTCACCTTTATTTCATTTACAATTATTTTAATTTTAGTTTTGGTTGAACTGTTAAATATTTGATCTGTTTTTAAATTAATATTTAACTTTTGCACTTTATTCTGTTTATTCTGGTTATTATTTTATTTATTCTTCTATTTTATCTACCCTGATGGAATTTTGACTAAATTTAAAGGACACTTTCCTCAGAAGACAAAACAATGTCTAAAACAAAAACTAAAATTGCATATAGCTGACCTTCAAGTTAACAGATGTGGGTCAAAAGCCCTAAAACTCATTTCTTGTGCTCTGTAATATCACTAGCAAAATCGCCTGGGAGACGTTTGAAACAATTTCTAGCCTCTAATGCCCTCACTGTATCACAAATCCCTGTAATTAAGACTAACGAGAACGATCATGTACTTCAGCGGCAAACAGTCTGCGTTCATGAAGCCACTTAACGTCCGATCGCACAGCAGGCGTCATTTGTTAAAAATGAAAAGTCCCTTTCCTCGCTCTTATCACGGCTGTTAAATAAGGATATTGACCCGTAAATTCCTCAAAAGGCTCCGGCGTCGCGAGGCCCCGAACGCTATTTGTTGTGATGGGGCCCATGTTTGTTTTTGTCTAAGTGATTCGATATGTTCTGCAGTTGCAGCATAGTTTCTTATGACATCTCTAAGCTTAGGGTTACCTCTCTTTTTTTGCTCCTGAATAATTCATGAACAGAAATCCAATACTATTGAGTTGGAGTGAGGGGGACTCAGAAAAAAAAAAGTTGAATTACAAAACATTGCATTCTTTCATCTCATGAAGTTTTGCGAGGAGCAAGGGTCAATTAAGAGTCCTCTGGCTACGGTGAGTATGAATAATGCACCACAGGGCTGGAAAACCTTGGGAGACTTGCTTTACTTGTGTAGATTATTGACGCTCCTACCGCTTTTTTTCCCCCTCCTCTCTCCTCAGGTGAAAAAGGACCCTTTGTCTGCGGTGTCTCTGACTGTTCATGCCTCAATAGCCTGGAGGCAAAATGGGCCTAATTTGCACAGGTCTGTTTTGGGGCCAATTATTATAATACCAAATGTTCTGGAAACACAATAAAATTGAAAACAATAAAGAGCAGAGCCGCCAATATTGTCATACATTTTACATTTTAATGAATCTCTCATTAAAGATGTATTTTATCAGTTTGGCGATTCGCAGTGCTCCTATTTTTCACCTTTTTGAGTGCCATTGTAAGATTTAATAGCTTCTATGTATAATAGGTTATACTTGGTGGTGTTTTTCAAAAAACTACGTCAGAATTAACGTTTTCGGTTATCTATGGATTTCAGTTGTAAGAGACGATGTTATTGCTTCTGACATTGATGTCTCAGGTACGTTCACAAAGCGCTTTCAGCTCACCGAGAAAACATAACTCAAGGGCAAGGTCTCAGCTGGCACTCGAGAAAAAGTCCTTATGTTATTGGGAACACTGCACACTCTAAGTGTTAATGAGCATATATTGAGTTATACAATTTATTGTATGTACACTGCGTCACACATGGCTTTAATAGAATAGTTCAGCCAAAAATGAAAACTCAGTCAGCCTCATGTTGTTCCAAATGCGAATACAAAAGAAGTTTTGGACCCCATTGACTTGCACTGTATTGACCAAAACACAGAGGAAAGTGCTATAGGTTTGGAATGACATGAAGGTGATAGAATTTTTATTTGTGGCTCTTATTAAAGCTATAGTTTGTATATATTCATGGTTTATAGGTGATCCATTTTCCAGAATGTGGACATGATCTTTTGTTGTATGAAAGCCCATTTCTGAAAAAAGAAAGTAACTGCAACCTTTTCTCACAATTCAGATTTTTTTTTCTTGCAATCCTGGCTTTTCTAAAGTTTAAATCTCACCAAAATTGCTAGATATAAACTATATAGAATTATGACTTTCAATACCTTGTCATTCTTAGTTTATGTATCATAATTCTTTTTTTCTCATAAATTTCATTTTACATCTTGCCTTTCTCACCAAAAATAAATAAATAAATAAATAAATAAAATTTAATTTGTAATTCTTAATTTATATATAGGAATTCTGGCTTTTTTTTCTCAGAAAAATCAGAAAAAAGTTTATATGCAACTATAAAAATTTCTCACAATTTTGAGTTTCCATCTCGCAATTCTTTTCTCTCTGAATTCTGATTTTAGGTCTTGTTATTCTGAGCAAAATAAATAAATAAATAATTCAGAATTCCTAGATATAAAGAATTCTTAGATATATAGAATTCTGACTTTCTCGCAATAAATTTCTCAGAATTCTGTTTTTTTTTTCTTCAGAGTTCTGAGTTTATATCTTTCAATTCTCAAAAAAGTCAGACAAAAGTCAGACATTCTGTTTCCATCTAACAATATGATTTTTTTCAGGGAGTTGTGAGTTTACATCTCACCTTTCTCACCAAAAAACAAAACAGAATTGCTAAACATAAACTCAGATTTCTGACTTTCTTGCAATATCTTGTAATTCTTCGTTTATTTATCAGAATTCTGGCCTTTCCTTTCCTCAGAATTCTGAGTTTATATGTTGCAGTTTAAAAAACAAAAAACAGTCAGAGTTGTGAGATTTCTCTGAATCCTAAGTTTAGATCTTGATATTCTGACCAAAAAAATAAATAAATAGTTCAGAGTTTCCTAGATATAAAATATTTCTTGCTATATAGAATTCTGACTTTCTCGCAATAAATTTCTCGGAATTCTGCCTTTTTTGTATCAAAATTATTTCCCCCCCCCCTCAGAATTCTGAGTTTATATGTTGCAGATCTGAAAAAAAGAGTCAAAATTGTGAAATTGAAACTCTGACTGACTTTCTCACAATTACGAGTTTATATCTTGCAATTATGACTTTTTCTCTGAATTCTGAGTTTACATCTCTCTTTCGCCAAAAAAAAAAAAAAAAAAAAACTGAATTACTAGATATAAACTCAGAATTCTGACTTTCTTGCAATATCTCGTAATTCTTAGTTTACATATCGAAATTCTGGCTTTTTTCCCTCAGAATTTTGAGTTTATATATTGCAATTCTAAAAAAAGAAGAAGTAGTCAGCATTATAAGATTTAAACTTAGAATTCTGACCGACTTTCTCACAATTCTGAGTTTACATCTCGCCTTTCTCACCAAAAAAAAAAAAAAAAAACCCAGAATTGCTAGATATAAACTCAGAATTCTGACTTTCTTGCAATGTCTCGTAATTCTTAGTTCATATATCGAAATTCTGGCTTTTTCCCCTCAGAATTATCCGATTTTTGGCTTTTTTCTCACAATTCTGAGTTTCCATCTTGCAATTATGAGTTTTTGTTTACATCTCGCTATTCTGTGTTTCTGTCATAGAATAAAGAATAAAAAATGTAATTTCCCATTTTTATCTCACTATTCAAACTTCTCAGACTTCATATTTTGCAATTCTGACTTTTTATTCAGAATTGTGGGGAAAAAGATCAGAATTGTGAGATATAAAAAAGTCAGAACTGTGAAACTAACCATGACTTGTTGCTCTTTCGTTGGTATAATTGCTTCTGTTATCCTTATTTGTAAGTTGCTTTGGATAAAAGTGTTTGCTAAATGACTAAATGTAAACATAAAAGTAAAATATAAGCTCAAAATTATGAGGAAGAAAAGTCTGAATTGTGAGATAATGAGTCGCACTCGCAATTACCTTTCTATTGTTATAATTAGATTTTTTTTAATCTCATGCATTGACTTTCATTACACAAAAACACAAAGTCAGTTATACAGTTTTGAAACAACATGAGGTTGAGGAAAAGATGACAGATTTTTTATTTCTAGGTGAACTATCCCTTTACGAGGAGATCATGCACTCTAATTTTAATACCTTAGAGTTCCTAATGCAAGAGGACTATAAAATCAGGCCTATTGGCCATGTTTTACACAAGGCTGCTGCATCTGCCATGTTGGTCAGAGGCTGGATATTTTCAGATAGCCACACAGGCAACACTAGATGTCAGTGTTCTCGCTGATGTCGGCCTGCAAGCTTTTTGTTTGTGGGAAGGGGAAGGAGAAGCAAATAGTTTGAGAAGTTGATGCTTGCACTTTAGAACTTGGGGGTCCTGATGGATTTCCTTATATTAGAGGGACTGTCTATAAGGAGTTAGGGGCTATTACTGTGCCAAGCCCGATCACGGGGCATCACTTTCATCTTGCCAACACTCTTGTATAATTAGCAGAAATTTGCTGAGATGTGTTTTCTCCTCCCTTCATTTCCTAAGATGAATCATCAGGAGTATAGACTAAACTCCCTTTCTTAACTCCTAGGATGCGAAAAGTTAAATGTAAAATTAATGGTTCATCTTATTTAGGAGATATATTTAGTATAGCCTACTACTTCTCTGTTTCGCGCTTTGAAGCTGTTGGATTCACCTAACATGCCTTAGACATTCGTTTTCTATGTATAAGTTTAAGGTTTGACAGAAACTGTGTAGCATCACAATTAAAGTAGGCCTATTTCTCTCAGGGCTGCTCCATCTCGTTCATAATGATCATAAACAAACAAAAAGAACTCAAGTCATAAATAATCTATCCACTCACAAGTGTTTTAATCTTGAGAATATGCCTGTGGACAGTCGATAATACTAAGATCTCTCAGGGTCGTTCTATAACATGTCTGCTTATTCAGTTTGAAAAGGTGATTTAAAAAAGTAAATTTAATTCCGTACACTCTGTCAGACAAAGAATGACTTAGAATGAGTATTATATGTGACCCTGGACCACAAAACCAGTCTTAAGTCGCTGGGGTATGTTTGTAGCAATAGCCAAAAATACATTGTATGGGTCAAAATTATTGATTTTTCTTTTATGCCAAAAATCATTAGGAAATTAAGTAAAGATCATGTTCCATGAAGATTTTTTTTGTAAAATCCTTACTATAAATATATCAAAATGTAATTTTTGATTAGTAATATGCATTGTTAAGAACTTAATTTGGAGAACTTTAAAGGTGATTTTCTCAGTATTTTGATTTTTTTGCACCCTTGATTCCAGATTTTCAAATAGATGTATCTCGGCCAAATATTGTCCTATCCTTACAAACCATACATCAATAGAAAGCTTATTTATTGAGCTTTCTATGATGTATACATCTCAGTTTTGTAAAATTTAGCCTTTTGACTGGTTTTGTGGTCCAGGGTCACATATAGGCCTATATGAGTATTATAAAGTGTGTAATCTTTTAGAAATAGGAATAAGTATTTATATAATTATTTAACTGTTGGTCAGTTTTTCCACGTATAAACGTCTAAAGATTAAAGTAATTGTTACTTACATACTTTTACACACATTGGGTAGAGAAAGCAGCCTTTTGGTGAAATGACCCCCTAAGTTTCGCGATGACATCACAGGGGACGGCAGTTTCGATTTTTGTGAGGACCAATCAGAGCGCAGAAAAACCCGGAACTCATAAGAGTGTGAGAAAGAGCGCCTGTATTCAATTTGAAAAGAACGAACAACATCAGGTATGATTTTTAAAAATGTTTATATCTTCTATATCGTTTAATAAACGATTTTATAAATGCTAACTGTAACATAAAGTTAGCCATATAGGCTATTTTACAGCCTAGTTTTAATCTCAAAAGCACATGACAACAAATGTACTTCTGCAATGTGCTTGTGTTCAGTCAGTCATGCGAAAAAGTATTTTTGTTGTTGTTGTTGAATAATTCACATATGTCAATATTGTCTCAAAATACTATGAGCAAAGTCAAAATAACCTGTTTTGCTTTCAATATGGTGACCTCGTAGGTTTATAAATCTGTTTTGAAAATACAAATAACAATTTGAAAGTTTTGTTAACAAACAACAGAACAGTCACTCACTGCCTGTTGACGTTAAAGAGTTTTTATTCATTGTGTCAAACGGAATTTCTCTGTTGATCAACTAAAAAGCAAATAAAGCTGCTTATTTATTTAACCCCCAGGTTCTGTTTTCTCTGAGAGAGCCTTAAATCTAAGTATGTTTGTTTGTACTTCTGTTAAAGATTGATACGTGATACTTTTATGAATTGTAAGAGCTGATAAACAAAATACTCTATGAGATCACATTTAATTCAAAAAAGTTAGATTACTTGTATCTAGTCTCTGAGACCTCATATATAAAACAAAAAATAAATGTAGATTGTAGAAGTACACCCCTGCGGCAAAAACGCAAAGAAAAACAAAACAATAAAATAAAATAAATGCAGCTAAGTTGTTAGGTCTATTTGGGTTTGTTTTGTTCTATTTTTCAACAATGCCTTGTTGCTAGGGTCAAACCTAAGCCCAGTATGAACAATTTTACTACTGTGTATGATATATGATACCACAGTGATGAAAAACCTAGAAATCTAGTTGTAAAATTGTGATTTCCTCAGCTTGCAAAAGATCATGGAAAGGCGTTAGAATTCATGTGAAAGGCATGGGAATTTCTATAGGGAATGTAAATGTTTATGCTCTTGCTCAGCTTTGAAATATTTAATCAGAAAGTTGCTGCTGTTTGTAGAGTTAAACTTGTTGTAGGCCATCATGAAGACACCAGTTTGCTTTTATTAGACATTATTGGGAGTTGTTTTCCATTTTTAATTCAAAAGCCAGGTACCTGATGTACGAAATTGTAAAATCTTTAAAATGGGGGAAAAATAGTTTGAACTTTGAAGTTTTTGTCTTACAGTACATCATGTATTTTTTTTTTTTTTTTTAATCATCGTAAATGTCCTATACTTGTCTAAATTCATGGTCATTATCATTAACTAAAACTAGAACTAAAACCATAAGCCAAGATGAAAAACCATCAAACTTTGATGAATAGAAATCTTTTGTAACATTATAAACGCCTTTATTTTTTATCAATTTAATGCATCCCTGCTAAATAAAAGTATTCGTTTTTGTCATTTCTCCCCTCCCAAAAATACACTGACTCTGAACTTTTGAATAGTAAAGTGTATAATGTTACTGTCATTGAAGAGTCCTGAAAATCATTAACTAAAGCTAGAACTAAAAACATAAACCATTTTCAGTACTTGAAATAAATAAAGATTCAATTAAATAAACTTATTTTATTTCAGCTACACTACCAGTCAAGTTTTTGAACAGTAAGATTTGTAATGTTTTTTTAAAGAAGTCTCTTTTGCTCACCAAGCCTGCATTTATTTGATGCAATTTACAGCTAAAGCAGCAAAATTCTGAAATATTTTTACCATTTAAAATAACTATTTTCTATTTGAATATATTTTAAAATCTAATTTATTCCTGTGATTTCAAAGCTGAATTTTTAGCATCATTACTCAAGTCACATGATCACAGAAATCGTTCAGATGTTCTGATTTGCTGCTCAAAAAACATGTATTATTATTATAATGTTGAAAACAGCTGAGTAGAATTTTCAGGTTTCTTTGATGAATGGCAAGTTCAGAAGAACAGCATTTATCTGATACAAAAATATTTTGTAACCATATAAATGCCTTTATCATCACTTTTGATCAATTTGATGCATCCTTGCTAAAGAAAAGTGTTCAATTTTTGTCATTTCTGTAAAATTATACTGACGCCAAGCTTTTGAATACTGTAGTGTATAATGTTACAAACACTTTTTTTATTTTAGATTAATGCTGATCTTTGGATATTTCTTTTCATCAAAGAATCCTGAAAAAATGTAGTCAACAGTTTTAAATATGAATAATAATAAATGTTTCTCTAAGAGCAAATCAGCATATTAGAATGATTTCTGAAGGATAATGTGACACTGGAGAAAGACTGGCGTAATGATGCTGAAAAACTAGCTTTGATCACAGGAATAAATTACATCGTAAAATATATTCAAATAGAAAGCAGTTATTTAAAATAGTAGAAACATATCATGATATTACTTAATTTGCTGTATTTTTGATTAAATAAATGCAGGCTTGGTGAGCAGAAGAGACTTCTTTAAAAAAAACAAAAAAACATTAAAAATCTTACTGTTCAAAAACTTTTGACTGACAGTGTAGTTGCCAAGACAGCATTTCTAATTTTTGTTTAACTACTAAAATAACAAAACTAAAGCTAATAAATAAAAATCAATAAACAAACAGGAAATGTAAATATACAATCTAATTCAAAATATTAACGAAAAATGCTAATAATGTATTGATTATAATGACTCTCTAGATCTTACCAGAACCATCCGAGCAATAACAGTGAGTGGGAATATTTGGACGTTCTCCAGCTCCACCCCTCATCCATGTGGCTCTTCTGGGAAACAGATCTGTGGACTTGCCAATGCTGATGATGTTCCTCTGCTTTATCTGCAGTTGTTACCCAACACCTTTATATTTAGTTACAAGAGTGTTTGTAAAGAAATCCATGGGTTTGCATGTGTAATTTTCCATATGTATGCACTATGCACAAAATCTTATCCTGAACAAAAGAAAGTGGTCTTGTTTAATATAAGCGCTGAGTTATGCAAACAAACCCTGCTGGTTGCTCCATATTTAGTCTTTTTAACTAGGTACTCCTGACCCCAGTCCTCTTCAGCTGGCTTTTAATTGGCTTCACTGGGCCTAAAATGCTGCAATATTTCTCAAAATTGACTGCTTATTTGAGTGTCGAGAGTGATGCAATTTACAGTAAGTTGCTGGTAAAAATGGACCACGGCTTCAGACGCAGCACTTAGCAGAGGCTGCATGGGGCACGCGAAACTTCAGGGGATGCATTTCACGTTTTATGAGGGTTTTGTACAAACAAGGGGACGGACACCATGCAAGCAGATGGGATGGGATTTTTTGGTGCTTTCGCACCTCGTGGATACTCGTATGCACGCCTCTCAGTCTTTTCGGGCTTGATCGGGCTGCCTTGTTTACAGTGTGTTATAGAAGGGCTGACGCCAGCCTCCCTCAGGAGGGAACAAGGGTTAATTGCTGTTAAAGTGTTGGTCTCGTTCCTCTTTCTGGCCCTGACGCTCCATTAGAGCTGACACTAATGAGGCAGTGCAGAGAGGACACCCCGGAGTCGAGGGACAGCACCGGCGGCTGGGGGAGGGAGTCATGATGGAGAGACTTTACTTAGCTGAGAGAGAGAGAGAAAGCATGTACTAAGTCATAGATCAAGAGTGTGTGTTGTTGGGATGTGTGTAGGTTTGGCTTCTCTTAATTGGAGGCTTACCCTGTGCATATGTTGTTTGTTTGTCATTACGAATTCATAGGGGACTGAATCGCTGGTCGTTCCTCATACTTGGTCTGTGCAGCCAATGACATTTGCTTAGTTATTGCAGTGCATTGATTGTAATTTACAAATGTCAAAATATGGATTTTTCAACACTCTAATAATATAAATGATGAAATTTGCTAAATATTAAAATAAGGGCTTTTATAAATAATTGAGCGTTGATTAGTGAAGTCAACAAAAGATGTGAGGCTGCACTTAAATCATTTAGTATTTTGAATATTTTTATTTATTTTTATTTGAATAAATAAGTACTATATTTAAGTTGTATGAAATATAATGAAAAGCGTGTAAAAAATATATTAAAAAAAATGAAGTTACATCATATGAATTATTAAAATTACTAATGTAAGCAAACTCAATGAAAGAAATAAGGCTGAAATAATGTTTAAAAATTAAAATATTTTAATATATTGTCATTTCATATAAATACACATATGTAGGTCAAAGTTAAAAAAACTCTAATTCACCTATTTTATATCAAATTAAAAACAATATAAATAAAATCTAAAAAATGAATATATGCAAACTCAGTGAAATATATAAAGATGGAGTAATTAAAAAATAATTATTTTTTTTATTTAATATTTTCATTTTTATTAAGTACTATGTATAATTACAATTGTATACATATAATAAAAAATAAGATTTTATTTATCAAATTATTAATTAATATAAGAGCACTCAATGAAATAATAACTTAATGAAAGAAATAAGGCTGAAATATTTTAATAAAATTAATATTTTATTACATTTTATATATTGTAATTTCATGAATATATTATTATTAATTATTATTATTATTATTATTAAAGTATTTTTTAATATATTGTCATTTTTATATATAAACCTGAATATATAATGAATTTAATAAAATCCAAAAAACATTTAATTCACTTATATTATCAAATTATAAATTATTTGACAAATATTAATGTAAGCAAACTCAATGAAAGATATAAGGATGCAATAATTTTAGAAAATCATTTAATGTTTTAAATATTTTCATTTATTTTTATTTTAATAAATACTATATAGAATTCTACAAGTTGTATAAAATGAAAATGTAATGAAAAAAATTAAGTTATAAGTTTAATCAAATGAGGCATTGAAAGAAATCATTAAAAATATTTTAAATCAAATGATATATGTTTTTTTCTTTTTATTAAATATAGGCAAACTCAGTCAAATAAATAAGGATGCAATAATTTTAGAAAATCATGTAATGTTTTAAATTTATTTTTAATAAGTACTATATAGAATTCTACAAGTTGTATCATGTATAGTGAAAAATGCTAAATATATAAATGATAAAATTGTATTACTTGTAAAATTACTAATAGAAGTAAACTCAATGAAAGAAATAAGGCTGAAGTAATTTAATAAAATCATTATTAAAATATTTGTAATATGTTGTAATTTCGTATACATGTGAATATATAATGAATTTAATAAAATCAGCAAAAAATTCTATAATTCACTTATTTTATATCAAATTGTACAATAGAATTAAATTATAAATAAAAAATGATTAAAGTTATAATCTGAAAAAATATTTTAAATATTTCCCATTTATTTTATATAAAGTCTATTTAATTCTATATATTGTATCCTCAATTAACAATTTATGAAAAAATATTAGGATCTTTACAATTATTATGAATTATTAAAAATATAAATTTAATGAATATAAAAAAATATTCTATTAAAATAGCATACATAATGTATAAAGTATGTGTGTTTGTGTGTATACACACATGAATATATAATAAATCATTTGATAAAATCAAATTTAAGTGAGTTTAAGTCAATAAAGTAATACAAAATTAAAGTTTTTTTTAATAACTTAATATATATATTAAATATAAATACGTAGATTTTATTGCTGATGGATGGAAATGGATCTATAAGCTAATTATTTTTAACACCTCATTGGTCGTCATTAAATTTATATTTGTTAACCAGTAATTTTGATGTCTTTTAATAGACTGATCTGGAGTCAGCACCCTCAACCGGTCAGTCATGAGTTTTGCTCCGAGTCCGTTCACCCCCATGGGCATCCGCAGCATTCAAGAACAGCGGGACCGCTGGGAAAGGAAGAGGAGCCGCACGGCCCACGAGCTAGTCCAGAGTGAACAAAGATACTGTGAACAACTGGATCTAGTCGTCACGGTTAGTCTCTCCACAGCCCAACATTACACAAACACCCATAGGCTGAATTGATCTTGTATCTCTGATGAAGAAACACTTACCAGAGTTGGATTCAGTCATTAAAAAAGCATTGCGTTGATCATTAGAATATCCTAATTAAAACAAATCTAAAATTCTAATTATCTTCGAGAGCTTTATTCACTGTTTCAACAGCACGAGGTTTTCTGTTTATCAAGTGGTCCTTGACACCATCACGGGGCTATTCTTTTGAAATTCATGGTTTAAAACCAGTTCAAGGCTTTTATTTTACCGCTAATTAGTTTTACCTTTAAGATTTCCATGTCATTTCCTTACGCTTTTTGTTGTGCATCAAAATAATTGCCATTTGAACTTGAAAAGCTAACATGACGAACTCGCACGCTCAACTTATTTTGAGAAAGCAAACCCACGTCGCCTCGCGCCTCTGGTGAAGATATGCGGCTCGTATTAAGCCGTCTGAGGTAATTGAGATGTCATTGCTGCAAAATGCTTGGCTCTCCACAGATTTGTTCTCGCTTTGTCTCAAGGGTGTGCGACGAAAGGTGACACTCTCGGTAAGATGAAGAGTCATGTACGAGTGGCGTCTGAAAATTTAATTTTCTCTCCCTCCTGTCTCTTTCTTTTCTCCAGTACTTTGTGGAGATCTTGAAGGCCAAAGGGACCCTCAGGCAGGACATTAGAGAAAGCATCTTCAGTTCAATTAAATCCATTCATTTAATAAACCAGTAAGTATCCTTTAAATAATTAAGTGAATATTCACGCTCAGGGGAGAGAGACGGCTGAGGGTGGCTGGCTTTGATACCGTTTAAAAAGGGACGAGAGGGTAGGGGAGTATTAATTGGGGTCTAACAGGAGAATCAAGTTTGAGAACTTGGAGATTGCCTGGTGTGCCTTATCTTATGTTATTCTCTTTAATTGGATTGCGAATCGACGCGGATGCTGGATTTAGGCTTACAGCTGCACTTTCTCCAGAGTATTTCACGTTATCCTGCCACGGTTACCATCAGAGGTGACGGCTGCCTGTTCGTAATGGCCGGCGTTTGTGTCTTCCAAGCCTTATGTGTTGATAGAAATAAGCTTTTGCAATCGCTGATGGTTTAAACATGCATTTTTAATGAAAGTGTTCATTATCATGCGTTCATTACTGATGCTCAAATGATTTCAACACTACTGTAGCAGATTCACCAGTTATAGGCATCAGGATATTCAATACAAGGTTTAAAGTCAGCATGAAACACAATCTGCAATCCATGTTTCCTTTGCAATCAGATTTTTTGCATTTCTGAGTGCAGGACCTGATTTTATCCAGTAAGATTTTTAAGATGAGGAGGGTTGGAGGGGATTGGGGTTGTTATAAAGCCAAATTTTCAATAACTTATGTACGTTTTGTGCTTATGCATCTGCAGGAAAGAGTGCTGCAGTTTAGGGCTGGGCCGATAAACGATATAATATCGAATCGCGATAAAATTTATGTTAATAACGATGATAAGCTCTAGACATTTTTTGCTCGATATGGATTAATCTAAGAGCCAATCATACAGCAGAAACATGCGACAGCGGCCAATCAGCGTGCAGCGTGCGTGTGCACGTCAAAGTACAAAGTTCATTTTCTACAGCACTTTGCGAAGCAAACTTACACCAGGACGACAAAAAAAAGAGAGTGGAAGCAGCGACGAAAGAGAAACTAACCTCGAGTTATTATCCAAAGATGTTGAAGTTGTCGACAAAAAAGGTAGCACGAATTCCGTAAGTGGTTTGACTATCTGAAAAGTGACTCTCAGCTCAGCTGAGAGTTTGGCGCGATTGTTAAAACTGAAACCGAAAGCAAAAAACGCACGCGCATTCAAAAGCAATTTAAATCCCCCTTGTTTAGAGAGTGACTCCGCAATGCGCGCAAATTAGGCTACATGACATATCTAGGCTGTTATCTGCATGTAGACTATAATAGGTTGTGTATGTCTATAGCTCTGTATCATGCTTGAAATATTCCGTCTCTATTTGCACTTTGAATAATGAGAGAGTAGCCTACTTTGATTCTGGCTGAATTGTCTGCACTTAATACGATTAAGAAAGAGCTGTGTCGTAATTTTTTTATATTTATACCGTAGATTGTTTCAAAATGCAGTGGTTGCCTCTAATTTAAATAGCTCAACCTATAATAGAGAAAATAAACAATTGTGTTAATAACAAATAATAAATAAATAAATAAATGTGTTACAAATAATGTTTTTACAATAATTTTATGTTCACATTTTGTACATTTACTCTCATTTACCATACTCTGTCACAATTTTAACAACTTTTTTCATTTATTTTAGTAAGTTATTTTAATTTTTAAGGCCAAACATGTAATCTGATTTTTGTTAATAAACTATACTTAATAATTTAATTTAATGAATCCTTTAATTTTTGTGGCTTTAGTCATTATTGGGATACTATTTTAAAGCTGGCAACATCAACAGCTTATATCGAAATATATATCGTCATCGTTCAATATGGGAAAAAATTATCGAGATTAGCTTTTGCCATATCGCCCAGCCCTACTGCAGTTTTATGTCAGTATTTTAAGATCGAACTTATAACCTTGGCATTGTTAACATCATGTTCTACAGGAAATTTAGTGATTGTCTGTAGCAAAAAGTGCTATTGAATTAAGTCAAAATAATATTAAACAATATGTTCCTGATATAGTAATATTAGTAAAAATGACCAATGATTTTCATTCTTTCTTTTTTGGGATAAATGTCAGGCCCTGTGACATCCGTTTTATTTTTAATTTTCCAAATTCTGTTTAATTTTTTCAAATTCCATGTAAAAAAAATTTAGACTCCGTTTAATGGTTAATCTAAAAGAAGATCAACCAAAAACATGCCTAAATAATTAAAATCATGAAACTTACACAAAAAAATAAAAAAATATAAAAGGTAAACAAAAATTTAATTTTTATGGCCTATGAAATACATTTTTTTTACCAAATT
>NC_133364.1:14271576-14322824 GCF_049309525.1 Garra rufa | reverse complement strand
ATGCTCATTTACACTACATTTAGATTTAGATTTATTTTGTAGAAGTATTTTATATATATATATATATATATATATATATATATATATATATATATATATATATATATATATATATATATATATCACTTTTTATTTTTATTTTTTTGGCCGATATTTATTTATTTTTTATTTAATGGTTATTGCACAATATTGGACATTTAATTGCGCATACTCATTTAGACTACATTTAAATGAAGATCTCTTTTAGTATGATCTAGTTCTTACTTAAAGTAATATTTGTGTAAAAATGCTAATAATTCAATAACACTTTATCATTTTAATCTTTAGCAAATCTCAAAAATACTTAAAATGTATTTATTGGTTTTATTTGGTTATCTGTTCTTGGCCAATGTTGACCGATAACCGATCTTTTTTTTTTTATCGGTCAACATATGTGTATGTTGACCGATAATATAATACCTAATAATTTAACAGTGTTAAATGTACTCTTTAATAAATGTCAAAAATTAATATCAACTTTTCATATTCACTTGTTGCATTTAGAGTTGTAATTTTAAGTGTTTTATGTTTTATTGGTTATCAGATATAATCATCTTATTGCTATGGGAATTAATTATTAGATTGGCGCTTCCCTAGCTGACAAGAAAAATCATTTCATAGCTGGTTTTTGTTTTGTAGATGTACAAAATCTGTATTACTAAAATGTATTATATATTTATACTTTATTTATCCATTTGGGGATGGCAGTAGTGCGTAAATGACACTTTGCCTAAAGATATTTCGATTTTGTGCTGTTTAATGGACTCCTCAACCACTTATTGCAATTGACGTGCAAAGTTTCCTTCAAATCTCATTAAATGTCAGGGTACCTCAGCCATTGAATTTTCAAGTAAATGACATGGATTGGTCAGCGGATGTTTTTTGTGTGTGCGTGTGTATTTAAAGTTTAAACCATCTGTTTTGGTGAAGAGATTACGGGATCGACAGCAGCATTGAAATGCAGTCGTTGATGGGAATGTAAAGCGTTTTGGTTATGCATCAGTATCTTCTGACACAGGCCAGTCTACTTCACAGTCTTCTGCTCGGCTGTCAAATCACTCTACAACTTCACATTTTGTTGATCGCACTATGTGGATTTACTTTAAAGAAGGATTTTTGGAATCATTTTGATGGCGTGATAACAGAAAGCTGTCACCACCGGGTTACGGTTTTCATGCTTGAATTCTCCATCCGTATTCGGGCGCTTTGGAGGAGTCTGTGCACACCGCGTACCGAGTCTCTCAATGACAGACGTAATTATTGTTTGATGTCGTGCTCGCACCTGCCTTCAGACTGTCCAAGAACTGTCAAAATCCCTTTTGTTAAGCCGCCGATTTTGTTGGCTGTAATTTCATGCGGTCGTGGTCTCAGCCGTTAATTAGTGTAACAGGGTGCGAAATGAACTAGAACATGCTTAAGAACCAGCGAAAATTACATGGCATTCCTTTATCAAGCTGCTCGAGTCCATCTTAATTAGGCTTTTATGTCACTCCTACTTATTAAATGTAGTTTCCGACATGAAAGAAGACAAACACAATGTCATTCTTGCTATGACGATAATTATGTCTTTATATTTATTCTTTATAAGAACATTCCTCAGCTAGCGCCCACCTGTCATGGTTTTCATTCAATAGTTTCATCATATGCAAAATGACAATCCTGTTTGTTTGCTGGCCCTCTTTATGTGTCTTTGTGCATCCGTTTTAGGTGATTTGATCATGATTTTGCTCCTGGTTTTATAAGCATGTCCTTTGATTAGGAATCTTTCAGGATTCCTCTCCATATAATGGACTTCAATGGTGCCTGCAAGTTTGCACTTCCATAATGCAGTTTAAATGCAGCTTCAAAGGGCTTTAAATGATCCCAGCAGAGGAAGAAGGGTCTTAATTATTATCAATGTAGGGCGATTTTGAAGTTGGTGAAGAAAATGAGATGGGAGTTTTTCGACCTACCCCAACTGTCTTGAATTGGAATACACAGAGTACACACAGAGCTAGACAAGACAAGCATTTGAGGTTAAAAAGTATATAAATTGTATTATTATTATTTTTTTTATATAAGATAAGACCCTTCTTCAATTAGAGCCCTTTGAAGTTGCATTGAAACTGCATTTTGGAAGTTAAAACTCGCGGGCACCATTGAAACGAATCCTGAAACGTTTTCCTTAAAATACATAATTTCTTTACGTCAGAAGAAAGAAAGACTTGAACTGTTTCTTAAAAAATATGTATTAAAAAATATTAAGCAGCTAGACTGCTTTTAACATTGGTAATAATATAAAAATGTCTTTTTGTGAACCATATTAGCATATTAGTACAATTTCTGGAGTAATGGCTGCTGACAATTCAGCTCTGTCCAGGAATAAATAACATTTAAAATATATTTAAATGGTTATTTAAAATTGTTATATATACAATATTACTGTTTTTACTTTATTTTTGATTAAATGCAGCCTTGGTAATAATAAATGACTTATTAAAAAAAAAAAAAAGCTTAAAATCTTACCGATCCCAAACTTTTGAACAGTAGTGTGCAGTATATTTTTTTTACACTTTTTTATGGATAGTTGCTTTCTTTCAAAACCAAACAAAAAAGTTTTAAAAACTTTTAGTGCAGTGGATGTTGATTTCTGACGATTAATCGAGTAATTGGTCGATTATTCAGATGATTAATTGAGTAATGAAATACTTTTTATTCTTTTTTTGTCGTAATAAAATAGAACTAAGCGAACAACAGCCTTTAAAATGACTTAAAATACGTATATAATAGCAATGAGGCAATAGTAATTAGTTCAAGTAAAGTATCAAAAGCAAGTAATCATATGGTTTTATTGAACAAAACTTAAAATACATCATGTATTATAAACAATAAAACTAATGTACAATATGCATTATAACTAGTGGTGGGCCGTTATCGGCGTTAACGTGCTGCGTTAACATGAGACTCTTATCGGGGCGATAAAAAAATATCGCCGTTAATCTATTCTCAAATTTGGGTTGGGAGCAGGGTCTATACTACGCAAGCTATGATGACTTTCACCTTGATATTTTAGCGCGGATGTATACCTAGCCGAATTGCACTGTAGGGGGCGAGAACGAGTCTTCGAACCTGTGTGTATGCCTACTGTGAAATTACCACATCAAATGTGACATGCTAACATGGAAGCAGCTATTAAGCCTCCGGGTTTGCTTCAGGGCACGGGCTTTGCTAGACCCTTTTTACTGGAGCACGTGCGTGAGTTATAATTTACTTTGATAATCCCGAAATAAAGACATTAAACTATATGCAACAACTGAATTGACGCTTCTAAAAGCAACGCAGTTTAACCGAAGACTATGCACGCAGATATCCATGCCCGTGCGCATCTGTGTATTTAACTGCAACTCGCACGTCGCTCAGCCTTTTACGCAGAAGCAGTGTAGGAATAGTTGGTTACACAAGTTTGTATAGTTAATTGTGTTGTAAATGCAATTGTCAAGCAGTTTGTGATGCATTTTGGAAACAGGAGATGAGCCCCTGGTCTAATGCGCCAACCTGGCTTGAGAAACCCGTTCTCAAAGACTTACTTTTAGTGATTATTTGGGTAGCACACATATTCTGAATGCCCTTGTCAGAATTCAAATTAGCCATTTTAATCTAGATTAATTCCAAGATTACAGTGAGATTAATCTAGATCAAAAAAATGTATCTATGCCCACCACTAATTATAACAAATGACTGCAGGTGGCACCAACAGCGATTGTTTTTACACTTTACGGTGCAATCTAATCCTTGTTTAATATTGACTAAACAAAATTTAATTCAAATGTCCACCTAATATTTAATATTTGCTCATTTATTTATGACAGAAATGCTATAGACATGTAATTTCTTGAATATATGGAATTACTTAAATATATTTCTTGAAAACGTGTAAACTCAGAGTAAGGGTTTGCGCTTTTATTTTGAAATTGTGACGAACAATT
The DNA here is from genome assembly GCF_049309525.1 of Garra rufa. Lineage (NCBI taxonomy): Eukaryota > Metazoa > Chordata > Actinopteri > Cypriniformes > Cyprinidae > Garra > Garra rufa. Next base: position 14,318,820 of record NC_133364.1, on the reverse strand, counting down.
AGCATATTAAGAAAGATACTGATGTATTCTCTTGTGTTTGCAAGGTTTATATATGGTTTACCTTACAATTCTGATGAAATTACATTCCCAGATGAACGTTATAATAAACCCAAATTCATAGCAATATGCAGAGATGATATTTGCAACACTTCTCCAATGGAAATGATAATTGTTTGTGTGGAGCAGCATTTACTGTGAACAGAGCCACTCTGAGACGCATATACATAATTAAAGCACATATATTAAACCTGCATTGCATATACTTATTCAGTTGAATCTGAAAAAAAAAAATAGGAAATTGGTCTAATAATGCGTTTCTTGGATTCTTGTCGGTGGAATCCACCACTTACAGTATTTTGCCGGTTACTCAAATTGAATCAAGGAATCTTGACAGCTCTAAATTAGTCAGTAAAATGCATTAATATTTTTACTACCAATGCAGTGTGGTCACATTCATGTATGATTGGACCACATTTTATACCTGTTTTGAGCACTGACCACTTGTTATAAGATCACCTAACACCGGATTGCCAGAGATGCACAAGATGCCGGCCTTTCGAGTAGATGCAAGGTATTTTCTCGCTGTTTTTGTGGTGCAGCAAACCACAGGACTTTGTGTCGCACCGTGAATTTTCTCCACCCAGTTATCACAGAGATATCCTCTAATTTCCCTCGGAACTGCCGAGTGCTGACATCTCAATCAGCATGTTCAAAGACGCCCTTGATCTGATCTCATCCTCTCAGGCCCTGATCACTGTGTTTCCTATTGTCCCCCCATCGATTCTGCCTCTCGGCTCTCGGAAAGCGAGGACGCACGGGGGGCGCGTAATTGTATGATGATCTTAAGTGGCACGGCAGAAGAGCTCCATTCTCGGAGAGTGCAGATAATCAGGAGTACCGCCTCTAACGGGGACTCGGGAGGAAATTGTTGTCACTTATTGGGCTGGAGGATGATGGATGGCGAGGCTGGCTGTGTGTGGATCATGGTGGCTACTTAAGACGTGGAGCAGGACTGTTGGGAGGGAGGATAAAATCATTCCTATTATTAAACGCCATTTACTGCAGCTGCCGAGAAGATTCACGTCGTGTCTCTCTCCTCTCGACACTTCTTCTCCTCCCTGTGGTCTTCCTGACTACAGATGGACATTCTGGTCAATTTGTCGAGCGTCAGACAGAGAAGTCAAGTCAATAAGCAGATAATTATTTTCATGTTTTGGGCATTATTCAAATTCTATAACATTTAGTCACATTAATATGTAAAATAATACATTAAGAACTAAAACCAGTTATTTTAAGTGGTAAAAGTGAATTGAAAGTGACAGTTTGAAAACCGATATTTGTCTGTCTATCTATATATCGTTCTCTGTATTGTTCTATCATTCTATCATTCTCTTTATTGTTCTATCGTTCTCTGTATTGTTCTGTCATTCTCTGTATAGTTCTATCATTCTATTGTTCTCTGTTTTGTTCTATCATTCTATCGTTCTCTGTATTGTTCTATCATTCTGTCGTTCTCTGTATTGTTCTATCATTCTGTCGTTCTCTGTATTGTTCTATTCTATCATTCTTTTCTCGGTATTGTTCTATCGTTCTATCATTCTCTGTATTGTTCTATCATTCTGTCGTTCTCTGTATTGTTCTATTCTATCATTCTGTTCTCGGTATTGTTCTATCGTTCTATCATTCTCTGTTTTGTTCTATCATTCTATCGTTCTCTGTATTGTTCTATCATTCTGTCGTTCTCTGTATTGTTCTATTCTATCATTCTGTTCTCGGTATTGTTCTATCGTTCTATCATTCTCTGTATTGTTCTATCATTCTATCGTTCTCTGTATTGTTCTATCGTTCTATCATTCTATCATTCTCTGTATTGTTCTATCATTCTATCATTCTGCCGTTCTCTGTATTGTTCTATCGTTCTATCATTCTATCATTCTCTGTATTGTTCTATCATTCTGTCGTTCTCTGTATTGTTCTATCATTCTATCGTTCTCTGTATTGTTCTATCATTCTGTAATTCTCTTTATTGTTCTATCGTTCTATCATTCTCTGTATTGCTCTATCATTCTCTGTATTGTTCTATCATTCTATCATTCTGTCATTCTCTTTATTGTTCTATTCTATCATTCTATCGTTCTCGGTATTGTTCTATCGCTCTATCCTGTCGTTCTCTGTATTGCTCTATTGTTCTATCATTCTCTGTATTGTTCTATCATTCTGTATTGTTCTATCGTTCTATCATTCTATCATTCTCTGTATTGTTCAATTCTATCATTCTCTGTATTGTTATATTCTATCATTCTATCGTCCTCTGTATTGTTCTGTCGTTCTATCATTCTGTCGTTCTCTGTATTTTTCTATTTTTCTATGATTCTGTCATTCTCTGTATTGTTCTATTCTATCATTCTATTGTTCTCTTTCTTTCTGTCTTTCCTTCTGTCTTTCAGTCTATCGTTCGTTTATTCTGTTGTTCATTCTAATGCTCATTCTATCATTCTTTCTATCGTTCTATCTATCATTCTCTTTTGTTCTCTTTCGTTCATTCTATTGTTCTGTCTATCGTTCTATTTTGTTCTCTTTCGTTCATTCTATTGTTCTGTCTATCGTTCTATTTTGTTCTGTTTCGTTCTGTCTATCGTTCTCTTTCATTCTGTCTCTAACTGTCTCTATCTATCCATCTATTTATCTATCTATTGTTCATTGTGTAATTCATTCTATCATTCTATTGTTCTATCTTTCATTCTTTCTCTCATTTAGTCTCTGTCTTTCATTCTATCTGTCTGTCATTCTATCTATCGTTCTATCTATTGTTCTATCTATGTTTCATTATGTCTCTCATTCTGTCTGTCTTTCTTTCAGTCTATCTGTCATTTTGTCTATCGTTCTGTGGTTCTATTGACCTATCTGTGCTTTCTTCAAGTGTAACTTTGTAACACTGTTTTTTTTTACACTATATTTAAGACTTAATTTGGCTAAATTTAATTTTCTAATTAAAACGACAGTTATTTGAATTTCATTCCATTGTAATTCTATTTCCTACAATGCAGTTCTGCTTCCTGTTTGCTCTCTCGATTCAGATTCAATCCAAATACAGAAAATAGATTGCAGTTAAAAGTGTATTATAATTTCGTAGATGCACCGTACTGTAAAGTTATATTGTAAACTACACTGCAACTGATTAGATTTAAAAAGTAAACCCAGTTTGCATTTAGTCTATATGAAATATTCCTGTCCCTATACCTGACTGTGATATTGATTGTGTCTAGCGTTAGTTCTAGGTGGTTCAAACCTTCTAGTAATAAAACGGCATGTTTTTTAACACACTTGTACAGCTCTATAATGGATTTGAACATCCTCAACATCGACGTAGAGAAGTGCCATAAAAGAGGTTAATCCTTCGCTTTGTGCTGGAACTCGTCGCTCGGAGCGGGTCAGAAGGTCACGGCCGCGTCTCTTTTACATGCAGAGAGCCTCAAAAAGCGGAGGAGGACTCGTGTTAATGGAGCCGAGCCATTATGTAGCCGATAGTGTCTGGGCTGTTATACGGGCCTGTGCTTACACAGCAGATGGGTTCAATTCAATCGGTGCTTCAAACACAACATAATGAGGAGTTCAGGAGGTTTTCTCGCCGTTTGTGTTTGTTTGCAAAGGTGTTGATTGAACTCATTTAAAAGCAGCTTTGTGGTGCTGTCCTCCTAATCGTGCTTTCTGTGCTATTGAGATGTCGCTTTTACATGGAAGTTGAGAGGTCACATCCTCCATATCTATGGTTTAGTCTTAAGACAAGACCTCAGGTGAACTCACCTCCTCTTTTCTTTTGATCTGCTCAAATGGGTAATGCTAAAGCTCACTTGTTTCGATTCAGCCGGAGACTTGAAGGACTAGGACGAGCACTACAGGATTCTTCAGTCTTGTAAAAGCGCTTTTTATTTAATATATTTACTCTCAGAACTGGTATCGATCCCCTAAATATAACATTACCCTCATCTCGTCGTCCTTGATATGTTGACCTCAGGTAGTGATTGCCTACTACAATGCTTGGCTCTCAAGCAGAGAAGACTTATTGAAATTCTTGGAAGCTATCAGACAATCTACTTTATGTCTTGGCTTTTGTTAATTAGGTTCAGGCACTTGGGAACAGTCAAAGTGGGCTGAAAAACTGGTAAAACTCTTCTCTAAGTGCTGTGGTGGTATATACATCTAAGCTTGTTTTGATCATTGATTGTGTGCATAGCTACACTCAAAAAAATAAATTGTTCAATGAACATGATTTAATCGTAGCACCCAAAACGCATCTAAACCAATCTAATAAACTTGAAAAGGTTTGAATATGTTATATGAATGTGATTTAAACTTGTAGATTTAACATTGTTTTAACATGTCAGTGTAGCTTCTTTCCAACTAATTGAATCAAAATGTTTGAATCATGTTAGTCAAATATGTCAGTAAAAGCACTTCAATTCAACAAAATTCTGCCTTGTTACATCTACTAGTTAATGTCTTGTTCATGTATAGTTTTGGTACTTTAATTAATACACATCTTGTTGTTTCAATTAGATTTGTTTTAGGTGAAAGAACTAAGAACCAAAACATTACATCTACAGAATAACCACATAAAACATGCAAACAATTAAACATTTTTATTTTTTTATTCAGTTTAAACATACACATACAAATAAGTTTAAACTGCTTTCTGCACTTTAAGTCTCCAATCCATTTGAGTGTTTGTAAAACAGGATTCAAACAGCATATCAGTCCAAATAACAGCACAAGCCTGACTTCCACACCTTCAGTTAGGACACCAATGTCCTGTGGGTCATTGTTGGGAAGCGTTCCCTCCTTCAGTATGACATACACTCCCGCCACAGTTTGCTCCATGGTACATTTTGACTCGATGTCTGAATCCTGTGGGGCGAAACACATAAAAGATCACAAACAAAAATTATTATTACAAGAATTGCTTATACACTTATTGGCCACTTTATTATGTACACCTGTAAAGTAAACTTAAATCCAATACAGGAGCTCTGATGTGAATCAGAGGTTATAATTTCTCAGTTTTAAGTTAAAAATTGTCAGAAAAGTGATAATTCTTCTGTTTATTATTGAGGTCACAGTGGGTGCTGGTGTGTTATTGCAGTGCATTTTTATATATATATATATATATATATATATATATATATATATATAAAGTTATAATTTATCTGGCATCCATATTTAAAATTAATGAGGCTGCTAAAACATTATAACCACCATAGAATATAAAGCACTCCAATAAAAAAAAGCACGCAAGTATAGTTTTCTGATGCTGTTTAATTTATTTCTTATTATTATTTCAGATCAATTCATATATTTAGTAGGGCTTTACACAAAGTTTTGTAAATTAGGCCCCAAGAGAGCTCAACCATTATGAATAAAAAAATTATTAGTTTAGTACATCAACCAATTCACATAAGAACTTTGTCTAAGTGTACCAGTAGTTTCCTATTAATGAACAATTTGTCCAGGTCAATTTTAAGTTAAGTGTTCTCTCATGTCACATTTTTGTTGTAGCAAACAAGGATAAACATGACCCAAGTACAGAATGGCTTTTGAAATTTTCTCATCAGCTCACCAAATATGCCTTGACTGGTTTTTCAAGGGTCTTCATTCAAGTAGATGCACAGAGACTTGATGACACAGGCTTCTCTGGTACGGAATGTACAGTGTCATCCTGTAGGGTGGAGACAAGATTAAATCAACTTCAGCGGCGACACAGCTTAAGAGTACTGAACGTGTTACTGTCTGTGTAGAATGTAACAGGTGAACTCTATACACATGGGTTTTAAGTCCTGCCCATGTCTTCAATGTGCATGCATCAATTAAATATATAGTAGTCAACAAAAAAGTTAATTAAAAGTTGTCCTTAGGTCAAAAACCCACCCTTAACACCAAACCTGTCCCTTACCTTACCCATATCCCACCTTAATACAGTTTTATTAAAAAGGTTTTAATCCACTTCAATTGTTGACTACTGTACACAAACATAATGACTGCCACTTCCAAAGCAATGTTTAGTTTATAATGCTTAAGTAATTTGTACCTGCAACTCTCCTTTGCAACACTTTCTGCACTGCCACATACACGTCACTGAAAGAGAAAGAAAAGTTCAGTATTCAAGGATAGTTAGTTATACATTACTGTATGTGAGTGTTTTAAAAAAAAACTACTTACCATGTAAAGGTGAGGTTCACACCAGAAGAGGATGGGGACAGCTATGCGATGTATATATTTTTTTCTGCTGTGAAAAACAAAACAAACAAAGTGTATAAGTTATATACTATATTTCCCAAATAAAACCATGCATACCTATTCAATCACTTTAACTTTAACTGCAATTTGTTAGGACATTTAATATGGTCGACTGCATTATAGATTTTACTTGACAATGTTTGCAAACTGTATTCAATAAGCTGGGTAGCAATATGTAACATTTCGGAACTCAAGAAAAACAAACAAAAAAGCTCTATAAACGTTAGCTAGACTAAAAAGAGCGATGAGAAGTGCATACTGATTCAACATACAACAAGTTACGTAAAAGTAAAGCGTATAAATAGCATTACATTAACTTACAAACAGAAAAACGAGTGCATGGTGTGTTCGACTGTGCAGTCTTTCCTCTCCCAATGTTGGGGTAGACTTCAGGTTTAACGTAGGTTATGTAGTTAATAGTTATTAGTTAATAGGCGTGGTTAGCATTGAATTGTGACAGAAATGCACAAATTGTAGCGGATATATTAACGTTAGGGTGAAACTTGTATCGACAAAGACAACGGAATTTACATAAGCCTACTTTGAAACATCGCTACAGTGTGTAATTCCTTATTATCCCATGTTACTAAGTGCAAACTGGAACATTATATCAATAAAGTACTTACCCTCAGGGGCGGAGCGGGGGGGTGGCTAATTGGGCTTAAGCCCCGAATGTTTTGTCAAAAGCCCCGAATCTTTTAGGTTTTTAGAGTAATTAGTGCGAGTGCCGCATGCTGTAATATGAGCAGTCATTATTCCGTCGTCTCCCGGGTGCTGATAGTGCTCGTGTGCAGGTGATACCTGAACTGCACACATTGCTATCTGGATTTAAAATAAACTCATTTAAGCTTTGCCAGTTTCAACATTTAAGAGCCATAAGACGCAAACCCCCGCGCACAGTGAGAAGTGACAAGATCTGTGTGTGCGCTCATCCGAAGCGCGCAAACTCGCGCCTCAGAACGCACGCAAATATTACTCCCGCAGAAATGTTTCGTCCTGCTCCCGCCCGCCACATTTATGTTTTGCCCCACTCACGCCCGCAAAAACCTGCATAAAAGTAACCTATACCCCCGCGGGAAAACAGGTGTCTACTTCATCTCTTGGCTGCGTGAAACATAAGTCCGCTATTGATTCACAAACTATTCATGCTTTCGGGGCTCTGATCCATAGTACTTTTGCGTGAAATTTTAAAGTATTTTCGTAGTTGTCAAAATGATTGTCCTGTGAGTGTTTTGTAATGAATGCTTAAATGCTTAAAAAATACTCTGAAGTTGTAAAGAATCTCTGAATTAAAGAATTCAGGAGATTTAAATCTGTATATAGCCTATGTTAAAAAGTTAGAACTGAGCAGAGGGTTTTCTTTTAAATTCAAAAATATAGTTTTAATTTAAAGTTTGTTTGTTTGAGGTTTTTTTATAACATGCATTAGAAGAATAAAAAGGCAAAACAAATGTTTTGGTTAATAAAAAAGTTTAAAAATAAACACCTTTAGAGGAAATGTCAGGCATAGCCCCGAAAAATCAGTTTATTTTATTGCATTTTTACTCTATTGTATTTATTTGTGCTGTTGCTTCTAGTTAGATAGATTATTCGTATTTCTTTACTTTTAATTTTTTTAAACCGTTGCACCCCTAATTTTCACCACGTAAAACTTTGTCTAATGGAAATTCTGATTGGTTGGTAACTTCAGAAAGTTACCAGCCACTTTGGCTGGTGATCAAAAAAGTTAATTTCGAACCCTGGTTGTGATCCCATGACGTGAGAAAATTGCGCTAAAACACTCACTCAGTTTTTATTACTTTTTTAAAATAACTTCAACATTTCCTCTTGTAGGCTCTACTGGGTGAATTTTTTTTTGTTTTTGTTTTTTTTATTGAGTATCCTAACTATCATCATTTTCCCAGAAATTGTATAGATTTTTAGGCATTCTATTATCTCAAACAGCCTGAAAAATAGTGCATTTAGCTGACGTAATTGGGAAAAAAATCTACACGGGGGAGCATGCCCCCGGACCCCCCTAGGTTTGGGCTAAGCCCCGAATGTTTACATCGTCTGGCTCCGCCCCTGCTTACCCTCAATATCAAGGATGAAGAACGTTTAAACGCAGCAGTTCAAACCGCTGGCGCTTCCAGCCGTCTGTACCCACGTGATTCCGTCGCAGCGGCAGCACTGCGCATGCGCAGTGACTCATCAGAGAGAGTTGTTGATATGAAGCGACTCGGGCTCATTGAATCAACAAGTGCTGATCTAATTCATTTGATTATTTCTTAATTTAGTTACAACTAACAAGAATCAATCATTTAACAGAAGTAAACTCGTTATAATCGTATTAATCAGACATATTTGTATTTTGCAAATCAAACAAGTGGCTAGTTGACTTTTTTGAGTGTAGCTTTCTGAGCATATCTTAGTTCTGAGCGATTTCTTTTAAATATACAATTATCCAAATGTAGTTCGATTAGCAGGTTTAATATATGGAAAAGTATTACATTTGCTTTGGATCCAATCGAGATTACTTGGAGATTACCTGTTTGTAGGTTACTATTTGAAGAATGCTCTGGAATATTATGATTAAAAGAAGCTTTTCCGCAGAAACAGTTTTTCTAAATTATACAATTACAAAGAAGCAATAAGACACATAGAGTTAAAAGTGAAATTTCAAAACTGAAATAGTAATTCTTTCTGTTGGCTGCAGAAGTTTTTTATGTGTGCAAACTAAAAACAGAGCAAATTATTTTAAAAATTAATTTTATTTGGTTAATTTTTTTATTAGTAAATAAATTAGAAATTGCGTTTTATTTTTTGTAGACCAGAGTTTTTTGCGTGGTAACTAAAAACAACAAAATTTGTTGATGTGTGTGTGTTTTTCTTTGCTTAGGTTTTTCAGATAATAAGAAATCCAAAATATATATTTTTTTTCCTAAAATTTCAGATATCAAATTCAAAAACTTCTATTTTATTTTATTTATTTATTATTTTTTTCCCTGAAGTTTTTCAGATAACAAATCCATTTTATTTTTATTAATTTCCATGATGTTTTTCCGATGAGAAATCCATTTTATTTTATTTTATTATTTTTCCCCTGGTGTTGTCAGATAACAAATCCATTATTTTATTTTGTTTTGTTTTGTCCTGATATTTGTTTAGATAAGAAATCCATTTATTTTATATTTTATATTTTATATTTCATATTTTATATTTTATATTTTATATTTTCCTGGTGTTTTCAGATACCAAATCCATTGTTTTGTTTTGTCTTGTTTTTGTTTTATTTTTTCCTGACATTTTTTATATAAGAAATCCATTTATTTTATTTTATTTTTCCTGACATTTTTCAGATAACAAATGTATTTTATTTTATTTTTATTTTATTATATTTTATTGTATTTGGTGTTTTCTGATAACATTTGAATTTTTATTTTATTTTTTATTGCTGTTTTATGACAACAAATGTTTTATTTTATTTTATTTTATTTTATTTTATTTTATTTTATTTTATTTTATTTTATTTTATTTTATTTTATTTATTTTATTTTATTTTTCTCAGATTTTTCAGATAACAAATTTATTTTGTTTTATTTTTCCCAACGTTCCCAACTACTTTATTTTATTTATTTTTCCTGACATTTTTCAGATAACAAATTTATTTTGTTTTATTTTTACCAACGTTTCCAACTATTATTTTATTTATTTATTTTTTCCTGATATTTTTCAGATAACACATTTTTGTTTTATTTTCTTTCTCTCTTTTTTATTGGTATTTTCTGACAGCAAACGCATTATTTTATTTTATTTAATTTAATTTTATTTTTTCCTGGTGTTTTCAGATAACAAATCCATTGCTTTGTGTTTTTTTTTTTTTTTTTTGTCTTGTTTAATTTAATTTTGTTTTATGTTTTCCTGACGTTTTTTAGATGATAAATTTATTTTCTTTCTTTTTTTTTTATTGGTGTTTTCTGATAACAAATTAATTATTTTATTTTGTATTGGTGTTTTCTGACAACAAATGCATTACTTTATTTTATTCTTTTAATAAAGGAAAAACTGAAATAGTATTTTCTTCTTAAACATACCAATAATCTTAATATAATCTCTAAGTGTATCATTTATTTATTTTATATTTACAATGGAAAACATTTTTTACAGCATATGTGATAAAAGTCAGTGTTTTAACATTGTTTTAGACCCCATTAACAAAAACAGTCTTTAAAAAATGTCTTCAAAATAGAAAAAATAAATAAATAAATACAGTTTTGAAATGATATGATGACAGACCTTTCATTTCTCCATAAACTCCATGCAATCATAGAAAAGTCACAGAATACAATCCCAAAGTACTGTGAACACGAAATGCATTTTGTTATCATTTGAGTCCTAATTTAATTGCAGAAGTTGGCGACGTCTTGGGGGCTCGAGAGCCGATGTGCTCGTACGTTTGCAGCTATTAAAGAGCAGTAATTATGCAACAGCCAACGCCGTGTTCAATAACCCATGCAGGAGCCTGACAGTGGCTGTTGTCTCTTAATTAGGAATTTGAATCCTTAATGCACGTATTTAAAGACAAATAATTAGACAGATATTTCCTGCCTCTGCTGCGCTGACATGTGCGCGTAACAACGGGCTGACCCCGGCGTATCCGCTGCAGCGGGGGGGCCGAAGGAAGAGAATGAAAACGTGAGGCTTGTTTCATCTGCATATTACAAAGGAATTAGCGCGGCGAGGCGTCCGCGCCGGTAACTAGGCCAGCGACGCTTTCTAGCACTCCTCTTCATTAGAATATCTGAACTGTTATAAATACGGTTCAAATTACGTTATTGTCTCGTTATCTTCTCTTTGCTTTGCGCGCTAATGAGTGGGACAGGGCAGCTAAACGAGCGAGTTCCGTTTACATTGTTTGGAATGTGCTTTAATAATGCTCATTAGGCCGTTCCCTTTTTTGTTACTCTGCCGCTTTAATTAGATCCCCTAATAAGGGCATTCGTGGCTGATAATGCCTGTAATGTATTTGTTACTACAAGATGAGACAAGAAGAAAAAGAAGTGAGATTATTTCTCTTTTTAAGTGCCTTTTAATAGAAGGAGGCTTAATTGGGGCTTGTTTGGTTTCCTCTTTCCTTTCATTTCTAATGAGTAATACGCTGCTGCTCTAGTTTTTCCCGTGTTCAGAAAGCCTGTTTAGTTAGGTTTCGTTTAGGCTGTTTGTAGGCCGAGTTTTTTTTTTTAATTTAAAGTAGAGAACTTTTTTCGGAATATTTGCAGATAATCAGAACAGTTTATTTTTATATTGAATTTATCCATTTTAATTTAGAATATTTATTTAAAAAAAAAATATATTATTATTATTAAACCCGAGTATCAGTTTCTTATTTGTCTTATTAATAATAATTATCTTTCTGGCTAAGATATCATCTTTGTTACTAGATGTTTCAAAACCCTAAATCAAATTATTAAAATAAAAATGTAAAAAATAAAATCATCTCACTCTCTGTGGCCTCTTTAGTCTCAACCGTCTTAAAAATGAATGTATAATTTATTTATTTATTTAATAGTCTCAACCCACTTTATTATTTTTTTTATTGACAGGATAAATTCAAAACTTTTTTTCTGAATATTTGCAGATGATCAGAACAACAATTTATTTTTTATTGTTATATTTCTTTTCTTTTTTATCCAATAATTAGTAAATATATATCTTTTTATTTTTCATTTAAAAAAACAAAACAAAACCCGAGTATCTAAACAGCGATTTTAAATTTCTTATTTCTAATTTAATTTATAATAATTAGTTAAAAAAAAGATGATTTATCTTTTTATTTTTCATTTTTAAAAAAACCAAACCCAAGCATTAAACTTAGAAAACCAGAGTATCTAAACAGCGATTTTGAATTTCTTATTTGTCTTATTAATAATAATAATAATAATTTTTCTGGCTAAGATATTATCTTTATTACTTAATGTTTCAAAACCCCAAATCCAATTATTAAAATAAAAATGCAAAACACACAAAAAATAATTTTCTCACTCTCTGTGGCCTTTTAGTCTCAACCCTCTTAAAAATTAATGTATTATTTATTTATTTATTTATTTAATAGTCACAACCCACTTTATTTATTTATTAACAGGATCAATTCAAAACTTTTTTTAATTTCTTATTTAACTTATTAATAACATTTATCTTTTTGGCTAAGATATCATCATTATTACTAGATGTTTCAAATTATTATCCAATTATTAAAATTAAAATAAAAAAGGACAAAAAATATTTTTCTTATTATTTTATTAATAATAATATTTAGATAATATTATTAATATTTAATAATATTAATATTTAATATTATTCACTCTCTTTCTCCTTGTAGTCTCAACCGTCTTCAAATGTATTTATTTATTTATTTAAACAGAAGGATTTAAAACTGTTTTTGAATTTATTTATCTTATTAATAATGATATTTATCTTTCTAGCTGAGATATCATTATCAGTTACTAGAGATTTCAAAACTTAATCCAATTATTAAAATAAAAATTTAAAAAAGAAAAAATATATATCTCACTCTCTTTAGCCTTGTATTCTCAACCCTCTGAAAAAGAGATTTATTTATTTATTTATTTATTTTGTCTCAACCATCATAAATTAATTGGTTCAATTATTTATTAACAGGATTATTCAAAACTTTATTTATTTATTTTGAATTCTCAACCCTCTTAAAATTAATTAATTAATTAATTTATTTATTTATTTATTTATTAACAGGATGATTAAAAAGTTTATTTATTTATTTTATAATCTCAACACTCTTAAAAATCTCTTTAAAAACTCTTAAAAACTTTTATGGAATTTCTTATGTTATTAATAATAATGTTTATCTTTTTGGCTAAGATATCATCATTATTACTAGGTCTTTCAAAATCTAAACCCCAATTATTAAAATAAAAATATGTGTATATGCTATTTCAAAACGCCAAACCCAAGTATTATACTTTGCATATAATTATTATGAAATGTTTATGTACCTTGCAACCACATAGCAATGTTTTAAAACATCCCTCGAAACACCTTAGCAACTGTTGGCAAGAATTGCACTTACATAATATAAAAAAATAATAATTTTAACAAATAGGAAAGTTAAGAGATAAAGTAGGATGGATTCACATCTGCTGTAATGCGCACATATTCACATCCTTGTCTGTCAAAGTTCAACTTTTAATCAACTTGTGATGTCCTCATACAAAAAACATCTCATTTCCTCCCAAGTGATTGCTATGAGCATTTTAGTGCCCTGGCACCCATATGTCTGCTTTAACCGACGCGTTCGGGATATAAGGAGCAATGAGAACGAAGAGCGAGACACTTACAGACAGAAATCAATGGCAGTCGTCAATGAAGTCCAAGGTCGTCGTGCCCCCCTGAACTCATAGATTAAGGGAGCACCCATTTGCCACAAGTACTTTTTAGGTGGGGATGGAGTGTTTGACATCTCATCCTCAGCAATCTCTTCTGAGGTTTTTCAGGTTTCATGTTGCTTTGAGACTGAGAATAGTGGAGTATTAGCAGCCAAATTATAATTTTATAATTATTGTTTGGGTGAACTGTCCTTTTAATTCATTTTAAATAAATGTAATTTATTTAGACAGAATAGTATAGGATTTTAATATTAGCTATATGTCAGTTAATGGCTATTATATTAAACAGTTTTTACAAAACATATTTATGTAGTATAATATTAATAATCATTATTAGTATAATATAACATATATTCATAATTATTATAAATTATAAGTAATAATTATACTTATTAATCGTTACATTATAATTAATAATTATAGTATTATAATAATAATTATAATTATTATTTATTATTATTATTTTTATTATATAACTAATTATTAATAAATTTATTAATAATATTGATATTATTAATAATGAATAATAATTACAATTATTAGTGAATCACGTTTGTAATAAAGTAAAATAATGTAATAAATGGTATTATTAGTAATTAATAATAAAGATGATTATTGTTAAAATGTATTAAATTATTATTGTTGCTATTATAATTATTATAGTTATTAATAATAATATATAATAACTAATACAATTATTAATAATAATGATATTAATAATATGATTATTATTAAACAGTTTTTAATAAAAGTAATTGCATATATGTTAATACATAATAATAAACATTTTTATTATTACTAGTAATTAATAAAGATTATTATTAAAATTAAAATAATAATTTAATCATTATAATAATTATAGTTAATAAAATAATAATAGTAATATATAATAATGATTATTTTTATTGATATCCAAAAAGAATAATATTGTTGTTGTTGTTAATAATAATGATTAATAATGATAATCAATATTATTTAAAATGTTTATTATTAATAATTAATAATAATATATTATTATTGTTGTTAATAATGTATTATTATTATTATTATTATTATTATTATTATTATTATTATTATTGAAATAATATATAATAATTAATCAAATGTATGAATAATAATAATGTTATTAATAATAATAATAATAATAATGATTATTGTTGTTGTTATCCTAATAATAATAATAATAATTTATTATTATTATTATTATTATTATTAATATTTGTTTTTTTATTTGTATATTTTTAATTAGTCCATTAATATTAATACTTATTATTATTATTATTATTATTATTATTATTATTAATAATAATAATAATAATAATAATAATAATAATTATTATTATTATTATTATTATTATTATTTGTTGATATTAATAATAACAATAGTATTAAAAATGAATAATAAGGATTATTATTATTATTGTTATTATTATTATTTTATTTTATTTTTTGCATATTAATCCATTCCTGCTAGTTATGAGTAATGTACTTTTTTTATGATTTTATTCAAATTTTACAGATGTTCCTTGTGGTAAATTTTGTTAAATATTAGATTTTTACATCTTGAATATATTTCATAAGAGCAGGGATCTAAAATGCAATCAGGGTGAGGACATTTAATGCTTGCGTACGGCAAAATTATCATAAATAATAATAGAATAAATGAGCAAGCACATGCTGAGATTTTCAGCCTCAGCTTTTAATACGAGAAGCTTTGCAGGGTATCCCACAAGCCCTGCTGTGAATAAATACACATCCTGACTGTTTTGCCTGAAACTGTTTATCAAATCACCTCTAAACTCCTAAGAGGGAGGGTGGGAGGGCCGAAAAGGAGGAGTCAGAGGTCCCCATTTCCTCCTCTCCCTCTCTCTCTTTGGCCTTGTAGTCTCAACCCTCTTAAAATCTCTCGTCAGAAGTGGAGTTTAAAGGATGTGCTCCTCTACCCCCCTCTGTGCTTGTCACGGGTGATGGGTGACATGGGCGTCTTGGCGGCTGCCACCACTGTTTACATAATTTCGACATGGCCGCAGGGAAAAAGACTACGGCTGCAACGATCTTCACTTCACACTCCTCCAATTAGAAAGGCCCCTGCTCCGCCGCTTAGCACGGCTCTCGGGGAACGCAAAGATTCCAGCTTAACTTTTCAGCCCGCGGGGATCGGGCTGAGTCACCAAAGAAAGATGCCACGGTGGAGTTGAGAGGACGTTTAAGACAGACTAAAGATGCCCCAGTTTATCTGACAACATCTAAAATGGTGGACGTGACGCGGGATTCGGTGCCAGAAATATTTTGTGAGCACTGAAATGTATTTGTGAAGGCAAAATCGGTCTTGTTGTGAAGAATATTTGGGTTGAAGTAATACTGTATCAAAATGTAATGTCTTACTCTTCCTCTAAAGCGAATTCCCTTCTTCAGTGACATCACCTAGGCCACATGGGCTGCTGAATATTGTTAACTGATTTTAACATTTTTCATGATAAAATCAAATCACTAGGGAGAAAATATAGTCCTTTCATCCTTTTTGTACAAGGATAAATGATACATAAAAATTATTGGTCTTTTTATTTTAGAACATTACTGGATTTTAAATTTTTCCTATTATTTAAAAAAATTAACTTTTTTTTTTTACCCTTGAATTATCTAATGCTCACTAAAGTAAATAATTTAATAATACTGTTAAATGTAATCTTTTATATAACAATGTGATATCTCAATATAAAATATAATATAATATAATATATTCACTTTAAGAACACTTTCTACAGATTAATTAATTTTTTATTGTACATTTTAACAATTTGATGCCTAAATATCACAAAAAGTAATATAATAAATAATATAGTTATTTTTTTACATTAAATTATCTAATGCTTGCTTGATGCCTTAAAATATAATATAATAGTCACCTAAAGTCACTTAAAGCACACATATATAATAATAATAATAATAATAATAATAATAATAATAATAATGTTTAAAATATAATTTAGAAATTATTTTGATACTTGCAAAAAAATATTTACCTTTGAATCATCTAATGCTCACTTAAATTAATTAATTTAACACTGTTAAATGTAATATTTCATATTGTGTTATTGTGATGCCTAAATAATAATATATAATAGAATATAATATTCAATTAAATGTAATTTTGAATTAATTTTGATACTTACTACAGATTAATTCAATTTTTTATATTTTACATAATAACAGTTTGATGCCATAATATAATATAATTCATATAATATAATATTCACTTAAAGAAAAGCTTTAAAAAGCTAATAATTTAAATGTTAAATGTAATTTTAAGTTAATTCATTTGTATAATATAATTCATATTGTACATTTAAGCCATTTCATGCCTAAATATAACAAATATTATAATAAATAATATTATAACAAATATAATATAACAAATATTATAATAAATAATATAATTTATTTTTACATTTTAAATAGTCTAATGCTCACTTAAAGTAAATTATTTAAATAATTAAGTAACACTGTTTAATGTAATCTTTCATGCATCATAGCAACGTGAGGCCATATAATGTAATGTAATATAATATTCACTTAAAGTAAAATGTAATTTGGAATTCATTTTGATGCTTGCTACAGATTAATTCTATTTTTCAAATAGTACATTTGAACAATTTGATGCCTAAATATATAAAAATAAAATACTATAATAAATAATAATGATATAATGTTTATTATTATTATTATTAGTGTTTTATTTATATTGCAATTTTTTTTATTTTGACAATTTTTTTTATAGCATTTTAATCGCAGCGCATAGCATTAAAATGATCAGAAAGTCAGAAGTTATTTATTTTTATTTCCATTTAATTTTAATACCACATTACAAAGTAAAACCGTAATGAACAGTTTCTCTTACTTTTTATCGCATATCCTTTTTCTCTTTTTGCCTGTATTTTCACTTTGAATACAATTAATAAAGCTCCCAGCATTAAATAAATCTCATTGCGTCTAATGACCGCATATAATATTTAATGCATATTGCGTAAAATGCATATTTGATTGCCACATTAACCGCCTGCGTACACCTGTGTAATGCTAATGCGCTCCCTCCAAAACTTTTTTTCAACTTCCACTGCAATCAAAGTAGAGAAAACTGTAGAGAGTCGTATTCCCAATTGTGACGATACCACAGAGTCGAACTTTTTTTCTGAGAGCCTTCTCATTTGAAAGAGGCCCTTTGATGTCTCTAGTCGCTGGAGCTCTGCTTAAGTGAACTGTAATCTCTGGCATTAAGACTCGCTCTATCTTTATCTCCATCCCTGAAACATGAAATGAATTACCATTAAATTTTCTCCTCTCTCAAATTTGGCCCTCACCTTGCAATAGGGGTCATTTCCTTAATTGGGCCCTTGATTCGCCCAGCCATTTATAACCTTTTTGTGTCATCAGAGGAGAAAAGCATGATAATCAATACTTAATTTTTATTTTATTTTTTCCTGAGCAGAGGTGAATGTAAAGCTCGACCCGGCGTGCTAGTTTGCGTGACCCTGACTGAGGAAAATACAGTCTTATTTTTCCATCCAATGGAAAAAAGGAAGCAGAAATACAGCACATTAGTGTAATTTTGTCAGCTGAATGGCTTTATTCTTTTTCTAAAAGCAAGCTTTTCTTTCTTAAACGTCTTAATGCGAGTTGGATGACAGCGCTTGTCCGACCTGCTTACCCTGACACGCTTGCGTGTATTTATAGAAACATTGCATTAAGCCTGTGCCGTGTTTTGTTTATTTGTTGCTTTTTTAGGTACAAGCATTTCTTGAGGGACTTGACAGAGAACACCGGTCCAGACAACCCGGAGTTTCAGCAGCTTTCAAGTAAGAGGCACCGCCGTCTCGCAATTCGACAAACACTCTCTTATCCTGTTAGCGCTCTGTGACAAAAATGTTGATGGGTTTAGCCTGTCTGGATTTTTTTTCCCTTTTATTATCTGTTTATTGTCAGGATCTGTATCAAGCTGCGGAATCACATTCACCCAAAGTCACACTTGTTATGCTTGTCAAATTTGCTTTCCACTCTAGTTTGTCACTTACAGAGCAACCTAAAAAGAGATCACTCGACGTGTTTGTGATGATTGCGGAGATAAGCATTGCGGAGGATACCATGGCCTGTTGAAGAAGGTGCAAATGCTGCAGTCGTTTCATACGGTGCCAAAACAAACCCGCGTCTTAAAGGGAAGAAAAGTTTTTAAGCTGGCAGCCGAAAAGACAGCCTCCCTTGTCTTTGTTAGGGTGACAAAGAACAACTCTGGGCCACTGTTGTAGCGCTCGCACGTTGTTATTGTCACCGGGTGGCTTTGCTCGCCGAGGATGAAAGTACGGCAAAGCTTAACGTGAGTTTAAATTCTCGATGTGGGTTTTGACATAATTAATAGGGACCAGATCAGAGGATATCAACCATGCAAAATATAAATAAATAAAATCTCCGGCATCAACAGAAGCCCCGATAATGACTCATTTCTATCGTCAAATAAACAGCGAATCCGACTTAAGAGCCAGTTTACACAAGGAATTATTTATGTGTATCAATTAAAATCTCATTGGTTGCTTGCTGCTTTTGCTTACAAATTAAAACAGCCCCTGATTCTAAGATGAAGGTACATATCCAGATTTGCCTCTTCCTCTTCTCATTAGAGCTGCTTTTTAAGCTCATTCGTGCTTTTTTTTTTTCATTTGGAGAGGAAGAGAGAGAGAAACTGAAAAAGTTTCCTCAATCGGCCTGGGCGTATTGTAAAGGGAATTATTTAAAAACAACCCCAGACAAATTATATTGTATCTGATTAAGCAAAGTAGCTTTGCTGTTGTTTTGCAGTTCTTTTTGTGTGTTGATTTCTTTTATTTTTCTCATCACACATGCTCACGTGTGCAGCGAAACGCTGCTGTTTTAATTATCATATTAAGCGCCGTTCGTCGTTTTAAACGCCAGCTTCTATGTTTCCCTACAGCCAAGCATCTCCCGAACTCGACCGTCAAAGGTTAATTAAAAAAAGTTAACACTCGAGAACTCAGCCGGAGCTCCTCAGTCCGAGTTCTGTTTAAACATACTGAATGTCTAAAATAAAAAGACAGAGAGAAAGTGTTCGCAGAATGTGGAATGAGATGGTATTAATAATGCATCAGCTGTAGCTCTGTTGAAACACAATTATAGAGAGGGTTTTCTTAAAAGGGAAGGACTGCGAGACGGCCCAGTCATCTCTAAACAGTCACTTTGTTTGGTTTTGCTTGTAATTGTTCTAAAGATAAGCGACTCAATTAGGCTGTGATTATTTTACTACGAGGCGAACGCCCCGAGCGCTGTGTTCATTGTCTGAATTGTTAGAGTCAATAAGACCAAAGCTGGGTTTAAAATGAGTATCCATCTGCTTGTTTGTGCTCTTTTTTTCCTCTTAATGAGTTGATGATGTCTACATTAGTTAATGAATTCCGGGCGAAATGTTTTCTCTCAAATTTGAGTTGCAAACTAAAATCTCAAACTCTGAAAACAAGTTCGCTCTACATTATTTAGATCACGTTTTGGCGCTTTTATGTTGCACAGCTTGCTTCCAATAAACCAATGAACCGCTGAATTCTGTTTCAGACCGAAACCGTTTTTAGCAGACAGACAGAAATATAGTTTCAAATGAAGTACTGCTGTATGTAGGCCTTGCGCTTTTGATGGCTAGCACAACATCCTATGGCAAGGTCTTCACCCAATCAGTGGCGTTTGGATGTGTTAATGCACCCTCATCTTTCTCCAGGGGGTTGATGGTGAAATCAAACATTGTGTCGAGGCCAAAAACAAACTTATTATCATATGCAATAATGCAGTCTGCATAATGCATGAACGCCTATGGGTGTGCACTTATTAGTGTGTCATGCTGTTGTATTACTCGTTTGACGCTCATAATAAGTTCAAAATCGCATAAATAGGTCATGTTACTGTAACTATGTGTATTCTTTTTGCGGAACTATCAAATTATTCACTCATGGTAATGATTTAACACTCTACACTCTCAGAAGTGCATATTGTTATTATTTACAATAAATCATAGATTTGCATTTGCACTGTTAGTACACGCAAAAAAAATGTCCGTAATGTATCTGTAAACAAACATAAGTAACGCCAAACACACAAGACTGAAGCTTGTCACTTTTTGATGTCAAAAAATGGTTTGAGATTTCAACTAGCCTGAGAGCTGCAATAAATGACAGCCAATTAATTAGCATCAAAAGAGTGAAATAGAAGAGTAATGCATTGTGAAGTGGTTTTTAACTTTCTCAAATAGCACTTTTCTCCATGTTGTTAAAGGGATAGTTCAGCCGAAAATGAAAATTCTGTCATTAATTAATCACCCTCATGTCTTTCCAAACCTGTAAGAGCTTTGTTCATTTCGGAACACAAATTAAGATATTTTTGATGAAATCTGAGCGTTTTCTGACCCTTCGTAGACAGCAACGTAATTACCATGTTCAAGGCTTTTTTGTGCACAAAGAAAACAAAAATAGCTCTCGGATTTCATCAAAAATATCTGAATTTGTGTTCCGAAGATGAACAAAGCTCTTACAGGTTTGGAAAGACATGAGGTTGATTAATTAATGACAGAATTTTCATTTTTGGGTGAACTAACTCTTTAAGTAAGTTACAGTGATTTCATAATTGATGCACCTAATCTGCGATTAGTCACGTGTTTAACAACATGACTGAAAACGGTGTCTTTAAATGCATGCAGTGTGACATGCTTCAGTCTTTCAGTGTGTGTTTGGCATGAGGAATTTTAGTGCTGTGTTTAGTTTGTTTTACTTGTACAGTCTGCATACGTGTCTGTTCAGTCCATGCCGCTGTTTCGTGCAACCATCAAATTATAGTTATTGTAATGATTTAACACTACACTCTTCAAGAAGTGCATATATTGTTATCATTTGCAATAAATCATAGATTGCTTTATACTAATGCCATTAGTACAAACAAAAAAATGCATTTGAACATGTTTCTTGCTAAACATCCGTAATGTATCTGTAAACAAACCTTAGATGTTACGCCAAACACGCACGACTGAAGCTTGACGCTTTTTGATGTCAGAAAATGGTTTGAAATTTCATTTTGAGTGTCTCGACTAGCCTGAGAGATGCATTAAGTGACAGCCAATTAATTAGCATCAAAAGAGTGAAATAGGAGAGTAATGCATTGTGAAGTGGTGTTTAACTTTTGAAAAGCACTTCCTCCATGTTGTTAAAGGAATAGTTCACCCAAAAATACAAATTCTGTCATTAATTAATGACCCTCATGTTGTTTCAAACCCGTGAGACCTTTGTTCATCTTCAAACACAAATTAAGATGTTTTTGATTAATTCTTAGAGCTTTTTTTGTTTTCTTTGCACACAAAATGTCTGGCCCTTGAATGCGGTACGTTACTAACTGTGCAGGGTCAGAAAGCTCTCGGATTTCATCAGAAATATCTTAATTTGTGTTCTGAAGATGAACGAAGGTCTTACGGGTTTGGAATGATAAGAAGGTGAGTAATTAACAGAATTTTCATGGGTGAACTGTCTCTTTAAGCACGTAACAGTGATTTCATAATTGATGCACCTAATCTGCGATTAGTCACGTGTTTAACAGCATGACAGAAAACTGTCTTTAAATGCACGCAGTGTGACAAGCTTCGGTCTTTCAGTGTGTGTTTGGCATGAGGAATTTTAGTGTTGTGTTTAGTTTGTTGTGCTTGCAGAGTTTGGTTATGTGTCCATTCAGTCCCTTCTGCTATTTCATGCCATGTGCCCTTTCGGTGCAGAGGCAGTGAAAGCCATCTCAGAGGTCGCCCAGCGGATCCAGGACAACGCTCGCAGCCATGAGAACCACCTGCAGCTGCGCAGAGTCCAGAAACAGCTGAAGGGCCGAAAGACCAGAATCCTGACTCCAGGTTAGAGACTGTGATCTTCCATTCTTTTTATCTCCCAGAGCTCCGTGGAGAGCCAGAGAGTTAAGCGGATGAAGGAGGTCAGGTGGAAGAGTGTGGAAAAGTAGTCTTGTTTAAAAGAGACCCAGCTGTTTGCCCATAATCAATAGAGGCGATAGCGGGCGGTTTTGTTTTCGTCAGGCACAATCGCAAAGAATTAACTGAGTTTATCGACAAGTTCTCGCCGCTAATTGGTAACGGAGGGAAAGTGTGCCTTAAGTCAGTTCTTTCCGTCTTTTCTTCTCTTGTGCTACTTGTGGAGTGGAGGTCCTTTCTTCCTTCTTATTTATCCCAAGGGAGAATGCCCACGTGTGAAACAAAAGAGAAAGAGATGGAGAAGGAATGGGGAGAGAGAGAAAAAGACAGAGAGGGCCTTGTCGTGAATGCCTTGGCCTGCCAATCTCCCCCAGGACCAATTAGCGCCTCTCCTCATCTTGTGGGCCGGCAGATAAAAAGGAAGCTGGGAGAAAGGGAGCGAGAGAGAGTGTGTGTGTGTGTGCACAAAGGTGGTTGGGAGGCTGGCGATGAATACCCAACGAGCACTGGGCTCATTTCACACAGCGCCGGATGTAGGAAGAGTGTAAAAAAAACCCTCTCATCCTGTTTTTCCAGGACTCTAGAATTCTACCGAGGTCCTTTCTCTTGTCCAATAAGGCTTCCTTTTTTCCACTTGCACTTTTTCTGACTTCAGAAGGCCGAAC
This sequence comes from Garra rufa, assembly GCF_049309525.1. Taxonomy (NCBI): domain Eukaryota; kingdom Metazoa; phylum Chordata; class Actinopteri; order Cypriniformes; family Cyprinidae; genus Garra; species Garra rufa. The sequence goes on along the minus strand of NC_133364.1, from coordinate 14,295,460 downwards.
CGAACCAGGCCAACCCGGCTTATCTCACCCAACCCCTTCGTTTCCTCAGATGTGCCCTAACGAAAGTGATGCTTGACAGATGAGAGGCTTCGGAGCCCCTGAACAATATTAAGTGGCCGGCTTGGAGATAAGGGCAGTGTAATTCTCAGACGCAAAGCTTGAATCAATGGGACATTGATACGGCAGACAGACTGTCTGTTTCCTTGGAGTCCTCAGCAGGACGTTGCCGCCACCACAGCTTTCCGAGGGCCAAGCCGAAACTCCGGCCTGCAGAGCGTAATAGAAAGGCAGAGAGCGAAATATGAGACCATTCCATGCCCTTTGCATGCCACTACTATATATCCCTCCTATATATGCCAGAAACAAACCACCTGTAAAATCATCCAAAATATCCCAAAAATCATTAGAACATGTATTTTGCTGACTTGTGTACTTATGTTATCCCAAATGTTTCAAAGAATGTTAAAATCCAGAGAAATAAGAAATTTTAAAGGGTTCACACACAAAGTTTAAATTAGCCATCATTTACTCACCTTCCAGGCATCCTAGGTGTATATGACTTCCTTCCTTCAGACGAATCCAATCAGAGTTATATTAAAAATTATCCTGACATTTCCAAGCTTTAGAATTCCAATAAAGTGCATCCATTCATAATAAAAAATCCCTCACATGGCTCTGGGGTGTGAATAAAGGCCTCCTGTAGCAAATTGATGCATTTTTGTAAGAAAAATATGCATATTTAAAACGTAAGAATCACTTTAATCTAACTTTCGCCGACTGGTTATACACGGAAGCAGTTCCGGCCGGATGGCGTAAGACGACGGCTTTGCGCACGCTCAAAAGTAAACAGCACCGGTCACGAATTAGAAGTTCAAAGTGAGGATTTGTAAAGAAAAATGTGGGAGGAATTTGATACAAACCAAGAGAAGATTGGTTTTCCTTTTCTAAACTAAGGAAACTTTGCTTCCCTTTCTCCTGTAAACAAATGTTGCTTTGTGCGGGACTCACCAGCACATTCGCAATGCCAACGTCATCCACCCGGATGGATGCACTTTATTGGACTTTGTTTTGGACTGATTTAGAGAAACACCCGTCAATGCAATTCTAAAGCTTGGAAATGCCAGGATACTTTTTAATATAACTCTGATTGGATTTGTCTGAAAAAAGGAAGGCATATACACCTAGGATGCATGGAGGGTGAGTAAATAATGGGCCTATTTTTATTTTCAGGTGAGCTAACCCTTTAACTAGTGATGGAAACCCCAAAGACACTTTAATATGTTATGCATTTCATTAGACAGATGAGGAACACACAGAATAGCATTATAACAGTACTTTCAACACACTAAAACGTATAATAAAACAGTGCTGCTTTTCCTACATACACATGATGACCAGAAGACGCGGAAGCGGTCGACTGTGGCATGCTAAAAGCTCCGCTGCTTTCCACACTCAATCTTGGTTTCATCAAACAATGCATTTGTTTCTCTGTTTGTTTTGAATATGCGGCCTCTAGCGGCGAAAACGTACATATTGTGCCTTTAATCCAATGTAATTGCTCAGGTACTTTGTAAATTGTTGGCTTAAAAGAGAAAACTGATGCATTCACACCATTTACCAGTTACCATAATTACAGTATTCTGACTTGGAACGAGGATTCGCATGTCCTTATAGACCTTTTTCCTGAGTAAACGATGAGCGCCGCCATTACGAATTCTAACGTCAGATTGAATGCTTTTTTGTTCCTGTTTCTATAGGAACCCATTCAAATAGCGTCCAACTGTTTTTAATGTAGCTAACGTCCGCTGATTGGTGACATCTACACACATTAAAGTGAGGCACTGACAAATGACGGTCATTGCGACATTGCCAAGTGATGGCGCTATGGAGCCATGTGCTTTTTAAAAACATTTAACATTAGTTTATTAGCTCGGAATATACCCTAATGTGACTAGAAACAATGCAGACCGGAAATGCAAAGTCGGACTTACTTCCGTGTTCAGGAAAAAGGTCTATAAAACTCAAAATTACAGCTTGTAGTCTTGGAATGTTCAGACTTTCCGTAAGTACGGTATGACATGAACACACCATAACCATAGAAGACAGTTTACTCCTACTTGCTGCAATGAAGCCAGCATCGTGTGATTGTGGGATTGTCTGCAAAGTAGAATATGTTTCGGCCTTAAAGTCGCAATTGTTCATACAATTTGAGTAACCTGAATAAGAACAAAACTTTAAAGAGGGCTCCTGAGCTTTGAATACTGTAGATGAACACCTGAATCCCCTTTTAACTGACATGAAAGGGTAACCTATCCAACAAAGCCTTCTCAAAATTAACAATGATCTGACTTGCCATTCCATCACTTTCAAATCGAGAAATGCTTTTATGTGTCTCTGGGTCTTTGGCTTGGTCACATCAGGAGGACCCCGAGCGCTTTGTAGTGCAACCTTTAGCGCCCTGCAAACCACTAGGTCCTTTGTAGCTGGGCAGAGGTGCTCTTTGACAGGGAAAGTTGAAAGCGTTCAACATGAAGAGGGGGATCTCCAAGTTCCTGCTCTTTGAACTGAGCCGATGAAGCCTTCCTTGGATATGTCAGTCCAAACCAAGGAAGAGGCATACAGAGTCACATTAAACGGAAGTGGGGGTTCTGTACCGTAATACCTGCGGACAACTTGATGTTTTTGCCACTGGGTGTCTTGTTATTGAGTTTGTACACTGGTTAGCATTGTGGATGCACAGGCATGACTATCTTGCTAGAACTTGACCATGTAAACGCATGTTAGCAATTTAAAGAAGCCAAAGAAACCATTAAATCCAATCTGCACATGTCGCCCTGGAGTATCACAGAATATGTCTTCGTTGTTGCCTCATATTAAACCTGTGGCATTTTTAAAAAGCGGTTTGACCCCTACTTGACCCCTCCGCTAATCATAGAGTGCTTGTCTGTCGCTCAAAGCATCCATTTTGAGCGCCGCGCTCGTGCTATCGCCAGAGCTGCAATCACAAGGTTCACTGGGGCAATTAAGGAATCAGTAGCAGGAATGAAATTTCATCTTATCTATCCAAATGTCAGCATCTAATTTAGTTTCCATCATGCAACTGCCAATCACTGAGAAGGGAGATTGGTCGTCTCTTTTCCGTCTCAAGTCATGTAAACCTTCTGCTTTTTATTCTCTGCTTGAAATTGACTTTTGAGGTAGACAATAGCTAAGTCCTTCATCCATTTCCCTGTTATCTCTTCTCGTCATAGGGAGGTGGTACATTCGGGAAGGCTGGCTAAAGACAGTGCCCCCTAAAGGCACGGAGGCAAAGCCCAAGATGTTTTACCTGTTTTCTGACATCCTGCTCCAGGCCAAACCATGCAGTCCAATACATCCTACCAATGGGGATAAGTTTGCATGCCAGCGAATCTACCCGTTGAAGGAGTGCACAGTGGACAAAGTCTTCGGCCACACTAAAAGCCAGGGAGGCCTTATGAGTGTAAGTTAAAACAATTGGATAATTCAGTTCACACATTTTGGTATGATTTATATTTATTTTCGTGGATATTCATAAAGGTGAAATGTGTTTGTTCCAGAACCACTAACTTCACTAAAATAATCCCAAAAAAAAAAAAAAAGTTGACTACTGAACAAATAGGACAAATTCACACTGCGTTAGTCGTGATGATATTTTTTGAGAAATCAACTTAGTATTGGCATACTTATGATTGTCTCTGCATTTTGAGGGATAATTGGCAGGAGGAAAATCCAAGATGTTCATGTTTTTCTTTCTTTAGTTGTAAAGACATTGTTTGTTTGTTTTTGAGGAAAACATTTCAGGATTTCTCTCCATATAGTGGACTTCTATGGTATTCCTGAGTTTGAACTTCCAAAATGCAGTTGCAGATTTAAAGGGCTCTAAACAATCCCAGCCGAGAAAGGGTCTTATCTAGCGAAATGATCGGTTATTTTCTAAAAACAATTTACAATTTATATACTTTTTTAACCTCAAATGCTCATCTTGTCTAGCTCTGCGTCAATTCTGTGTATTCCGGTTTAAGGCAGTTGGGGTATAAAAAACCCCAATCTCATTTTCTTCTCCAACTTCAAAATCATCCTACATCGCTGCAGAAGTACTGACCCAGTGTTTACAAAGTGAAAGTGCGAAGAAGATCAAACGCCCTTTACAAAAAAAAGTAAAACATTGATGATTTTGCAGTTAAAGATTTTTGCAGTTTTTTCGACCTGCCCTAACTGTCATGAACTTAAGTTGATGCAGAGCTGGACAAGACAAGCATTTGAGGTTAGAAAGTATATAAATTGTCAATTTTTTAGAAAATAACCAATTGTTTCACTAGATAAGACCCTTCTTGCTCGGCTGGGATTGTTTAGAGCCCTTTGAAGCTGCATTTAAACTGCATTTTGGAAGTTCAAACTCATGAGCACCATTGAAGTCCACTATATGGAGAGAAATCCTGAAATGTTTTCCTCAAAAAACATAATTTCTTTACGACTGAAGAAAGAAAGACATGAACATCTTGGATGACAAGGGGGTGAGTAAATTATTTGTAAATTTTTGTTCTGAAAGTGAGCTTCTCCTTTAAATGTGTCCATGCCAGATGTAGAATGGGGATTTGTGTGAACTAAAAATGATTGAACACACAGTACATTGGATATTAATGTGGTAATTATAATTGATTTTTAGATTCTATAATCGATGCATTAAAGTTTCATTGGTGGATCAATGCGTTCTTACAACCGCAAGTTTTTTTTTTTTCCTTTGGGGAAATGTAACAGTTTTATCCATTAAAATTTCCCATAGGCCTTTTTCAAATCCATCAAATATATTTGAACCGTACGTCCCTCCCCACACATATTGTTCTCAGAATGACTTGATCTGAAAAAAATGATCAATTTATCATTCTCCTTCTTGCACTAATTACTCGAGTTCCTCATAAGGCTTCAAGTTTTAATGTCTCCACATGGCTTGATCTCTTTCCAGGTCTCTGTGCTGCCGCTGTGTGACAAATTATGTCTAAACGATCTCCGCACTCTCATGAAACATTCAGACGAATGTATCGTACACCACAAAGTGCTTTAGTTGGTTATAAAATAGCAGACGTCTGAGTACTAACAAACTAATATAGAATTATTTTAGATGCATACTCATTAACTACATAAATACAACCTAAAGATGTAGTATATAATACTTCACAGTTTGTTGGACAATATTTTGATTTAGATTTTAAAGGATAGTTCACCTAAAAATGAAAATTCTGTCATTAATTACTCACCCTCATGTCGTTCCTAACCCGTAACCTTCGTTCATCTTTTGAACACAAATTAAGATATTTATGATAAAATCCGAGAGCTTTCTGACCAGCAAGAGTCCTTCCACGTTCAGTGTCCAAAAAGGTATTAAGAACATTGTTAAAACAGTCCATGTGACATCAGTGGTTCAATCGTAATTTTATAAAGGTATGAGAATACTTTCTGTGTGGAAATAAAATAAAAATAACAACTGTGTTCAACAATTCTGCTCTGCGTCACTCTAGCGCCATTTTGAAAATTATCACGACCAGTTCTGGGCATGTTACTTTAAAAAAGTAATCAGTTATAGTTACTTCTTACAAATAGTAACTCATTATAATCATTATAAAAGTAACTAATTACCAGGGAAAGTAACTATTATGTTTTTTCCAACTGTTCAGATATCTTGGATGCCCCCAATATTACATATGTTAAATGAATAAAATATTGTACACTAATCTACACCATTTTAATGTTGCTGTGGGACAATGTGAGAGACACCTTCCAGTTGCTAAATATCACGTTATTGAGGGACGTTTCCACCCGCGGACATGAAAAACATCCCGCAGCAACACTGGTAAACCCTCCGGTGCGGTCCGTCTCATTTTTTCTTGATGACCTTTTTCTTGAAACTGTGTCTAGCCATAGTAACAAGAAAACAATGTGCTTTTGTAAAATAAAGAAAATTAACAGGATGCGCTTTTCCGTCATGGTCTTCGTCACCTCTCTTCACAGACACATGAATAAAACCTGAATCTCTGTGAATACATTACTCACAGATATGAGAAATATATGTGTAAAAAGCTTGAAATGTCTACTTTTGAATGAAGCCATTTCGAAAAAAAAATAAAAACATTTTTGATAAAGTAATCCGTATGATACCAACGCAAGCTCCAGTATTTTCCGTCTAAACTCATCTCCAATGTAATCATGCCCCCAAGTGGCTCCGCTTTTCAAATTTTAAACATCCATGCGAGATACGCGAACATGTTGGTGAACGCCGACGTGATCTCGGTGAACAAACGTGAACATTCATCAAGTTCATGTTGACTTTTCGTTTCAGGAAGAAAACGCACTGAGAGGAATAAGCCAGAATGTACCTCAGAAGAACTCAACACAAAAGTTATACTAAAGCCGCATTTTTATTGTCAGTAACGGTAACGGCATTGTAACAGGGGAAACAGTAATTTAATTACTCATTACTGAAAAAAGTAATGCCGTTTATTTATATCGCCGTTATTCCCCTCACTGATCACGTTAAAAGTTCTTGCGTTTAGAGGAAAGCGCACACATGCGTCATGATACTCTCCAAAATGGAGCTAGGGTGACCCTGAGGACAAGAACTGTTAAATAAAGTAGAATTTTTTGTATTTTGCCAATGTTCTTGGTACCTTTCTGGGCCTTGCACATGGAAGGGCCCTTGCTGTGGAGGGTCAGAAAGCTCCCGGATTTCATCAAAAATACCTTAATTTGTGTTCCAAAGATGAACGAAGGTCTTACAGGTTTAGAACAACATGAGGGTGAGTAATTAATGACAGAATTTTCATTTTTGGGTGAACTAACGCTTTAAGGCCGATGACACTAGTGGTCTCTGCTTTTTTTTGGCACGTGGAATAGACCTAAAGAACTACGGGAAGGCACTTGCATCACTCCATCGGATTAGATCACAGATCCATCTCTTCCGCTCGGCCGCTGAATGCATCTTCCCGAAACCCTGTCAGCGCTGCGCGCTCCTCTCCTCCGCCTGGGCCGCGGCCGAGGCTGCATATTATCTAATGGCTAGAAATGGCATTTCATTAGCCTGTTATCCCACAGAGGCCTCAAATGCATACTCAATAGCATTAGGTGTAATTTCTCATAAGGACACATTATTGATCCCGGTTCCACCCGCCTCCCACCTGGACCGAAGGGGAAAGAGGCTGTCAGCACTCTCTGGCCCCTCCCTGACCGGGCCGTGAAGAATTAAAGCAAAATTAAATTTGACAGCTGGAAATGCCATGGCAATCTATATGCAAAGTTTGAAAGTAGTTGTAGTAGAGGAAAATGCGCTATGAAAATTTTGGCTCCCTCTCCCCTATCCATTTGTCTAGATGAGAGAGTGTTTGTATACGGATAATTTCTTCCCTCCTTTTCTCTTTCTCTCGCATTTCCCATCTTCGCATCCCCCCCCCTCCCTTTTCGCCTCTCCGTCTTCCTCTGGCGGCTCGCCGTCTTTCTTCCTCCACCTCCTTGAATATTATTCTGCATCCATGACCGATTCCCTTTGATGTATAAATAATCAAGTGAAATTATGTGCGTCGAAGAAGCTCCGTGCTCCGCCGTTCGTATTATACAAAGTAATTTCTACCTAAGAGGGTCAGATTTCCTGACAAATCCCTAATTACCGCATCGCAATAGAAGTGGAATCTATTTGTGCATAAATCAGGCCACCCGTCCCCCCGTGCGGCAGACCCCTAATATCGCGCTCCGCTCTGCCTCGCTCGCTGAACTCGGTAATTAGATAATACTTTTGATGATGGTACATTTTGAAATCTTAATCTATTTAATACCTAATGAGAAACAAGCTCGCCAGTCCCCCCGCCTCCTTAAAATATAACCGGAGCGTCATTACTTTTTACCAGGTGTCCATTAAAGACCCGGCTTGGCTCATCATTACGATTCCGTCCCCAGTCGTAACAAAGATTAGGCCTGATTATTGATATGCTGTCGGTAACTGCTGCCGTTTCCTCCACTCGGGCGGCCGCAGGTAAATGTGAAAGGTCATTTAATATTTTCAAGGCCCCAATTATAATCCACTCTAATGGGTCCCCGTTGTAATTATTCCGAGGATAAAGCCTCTGCCTTTGTTTGGGGTTGGATGGTTCCCGTCGTCTTGTTTGACATGTGTAATCTAGCAGTAAAGTCTCCTCAGTGCGGATGAGTGATGGTAATTGCTGTTGACTCAAGGATGAGCCATCTGACGGGAGGCGGAGAACGTGGGCCGAGCTCAGAAAACTTGTCCTCGAAGTGCAGATCATTGCCAAATTAGCAGCTGAGAGCATCAACTGGCACATCTGTGCGCCTTTGGGCTCGAGAACGTGTTGCTTCCTCTGTGGCTCCTTCACGCTTCACATTTTCGTGACCTATTTTGAATCAGTTTGATAATCGAAACACTAAAGGACACTAAATTATACTTAAATGTTATTAGCAATGTTTGTGAGATGGATTAAGGTGTCTCACCTTCAATGTTAAACCATTAAAATTCGTCTTAAGGACAGTTAAGCTTTTAAAACGCCTAATTGTGGCTGTTCGTGCTCTATGTCTGTGGGCTATATGCTTGGAGAACTGTGAAGTCAATACTGTGAATCATAAGATCACAAATGTTTGAGATTTTGAGACCCTGGTCCATGTAAACACTGGAGGTGGTGCTAACAAACTAGTTCATGGACGCCCTCTAGTGATCTGAAGGAACATAAATGTTGGATTCACATGGTCTTAAAAGACGTTTTAACCATTTTCAGGTAAAAATGCAAATACACCTTAAATGTATGTGAGGGTACGTGTTTTGATCATTATTTCTGCTAAGTAAACTCAACGTAAAATATATACACTACCAGTCAAAAGTTTTTGAACTGGATTTTTAATGTTTTTTTTTAAGTCTCTTCTGCTCACCAAGCCTGCTTTTATTTGATCTAAAGTACAGTAAAAAAACTAAAATATGTTTACTATTTTAAACAACTGTTTTCTTTTTGAATGTAATTTAAAATGTAATTTATTCCTGTGATCAAAGCTAAATTTTCATCATCATTACTCCAGTCTTCAGTGTCACATGATCTTTAAGAAATCATTCTAATATGCTGATTTGCTGTTTTTATTATAGAATTATAGAAATTGATATTTTTATTTAGCAAGGATGGTTTAAATTGATTAAAAGTGATGATAAAGACATTTAATAATGTTACAAAAGATTTCTATTTCAGATAAATGCTTTTCTTGTGAACTTTCTAATTATCAACATGACCTAAACAAATTCTCAGCTGTTTTCAGCATAATAATAATACTAAAAATGTTTTTAAGCAGCAAATCGGAATCTTAGCATGATTTCTGTCTCCATGTGACTGGAGTAATGATGTTAAAAATTCCGCTTTGAAATCACAGGAATAAATTAAATTTTAAGTATATATAAATAGAAAGCAGTTATTTTAAATAGTAAAAATATTTCAAAATTGTACTGTTTTCGCTGTACTTTGAATCAAATAAATGCAGGCTTGGTAAGCAGAAGAGACTTCTTTAAAAACATTACAATTCTTACTGTTTAAAAACGTTTGACTGCTAGTGTATATTTTAATATATTTACAGTTTGTGTCACATCACATTGTGTTTTAAACATTGGTTGGTTGACTTTCATAGGGTTAATGAAGGTTAATCAAATATTAAGAAGCAATTTTGTTAAAATACATAATGCCAACATTTATAATTGTTTGCAATTCTATTCATTATAATGCAATGTAATTTATGCTAATAATGTTTATTTGTTATTATGTAATTGTTAACCAAAATGATTTTTAATCCATTTCTGAATAAATTCATATATAATATGGGAATCTTATACTAACTCTGAACGTTTTCTCTCTTCTAGTTGACCTTCGCCAGGGCCAAACTGCTTCTAATGTCCGATGATCAGGGGGACATTAATGATTGGTACCGTAGTCTCTGTTTGGCTATTGGGTGAGTATGGATACTCAAAATTCAGCCCCTAAAAAAACTTTATAGGTTACAAGCCCATATTTTTGTCCACTATGTCAGTCCACCCAGGTTTCGAAGATAAAACATCAACACGGCTCATAATCATCTGCCTTTTACGCTGTAGTTAGTGTTAGCATAACATCAGTGTCCTTTACTCTCTTACGGGACCTGAGGGCAGGGCGATGGTTGACATGGGGCGAGCTTGTCACTGGGGACAATCCCAATCTCAAGGCTAGGCTAATTAGTTTAGCACTGTCTGAGTGATTGGGAGGGACAGACTGTCACCTCGTGCCATCTTCATAGTGGGGAGCTCCTCATATGTGGCCTTCTGCCCAACCTACAGGCCCAGGGGAGAACAATTAGAGACCGAGCTGGACAGGTTGTGGTGGCGGAGGTCAGAGGTGATTGCTACTGTAAGAGGGGGTACACTATGTGTGTGAGAAAAAGAAAGACAGTCCGGTTGCTGTCCTACTTGTACAACGGGGTCCAGTACCTTTCTTTGAATTCAGTTTTTTTCTCTATTATCAAGACAGTTGCATTACTTTGACATTTTTGACTGCGACTCAATTGTGAGATACAAACTTGAATTTGCAAAAAAAAGGTCAGAATTGCAATTTTTTATCTCAATTCTAAGAAAAGAAGTCAGAATTGCGAGATTTAAGCTCACAATTGCAAGAAAAGTCCGAATTGCGAGATACAAACTTGTATATGTTAGAAAAAAGGCAGAATTGCGAGGTTTTATCTCACAATTCTGAGAAAAAAAATCTGAATTGCGAGATTTAAGCTTGCAGTTGCGAGAACTCACAATTTTAAGTTTTTAATCTCACAATTCTAAGAAAAAAAGTCAGAATTGTAAGAAAAACTTACAAGAAAAAAGTCTGAGAAAAAAATCTGAATTGCGAGATTTAAGCTTGCAGTTGCGAGAAAAGTCACAATTTTAAGTTTTTAATCTCACATATCTAAGAAAAAAAGTCAAAATTGTAAGAAAAACTTACGAGAAAAGTCCAAATTGCGAGATACAAACTCGTATCTGCAAGAAAAAAGTCTGAATTGCAAGGTTTTATCTCACAATTCTAACTTTTTTTTTCTCAGAATTGTGAGATTCAAACTTGAATTTGCAAGAAAAAAGTCAGAATTACGAGTTTTTATCTCAATTCTGACTTTATTTCTTGCAATTGCGAGTTTGTCACACAATTCTGTGGAAAAAAAGTCCGAATTGCGAGAGAAAAGACAAAATTGTGAGTTTTTTTTAATACATTTCAGCATTCATTTATGACTTGCTCGCAGGTCCAGTATAATTCTCACAATTCTAAGAAAAGTCTTGCAAGAATTGCAAGTTTTAAGCTGGTAATCGCAAGAATAGTCAGAATTGCATGACACAAACTTGTATGTGTGAGAAAAAAGTCAGCATTGTGAGTTTTTATCTCAATTCTTAGAAAAAAAAAGTCAGAATTGCGAGATTTAAGCTTGCAATTCCGAGAAAAGTCAGAATTGCAAGATACAAACTCATATTTCTAAGAAATTCTGACTTATTTCTTGCTAATTCAAGTTATCTCACATTTCGGAAAAAAAAAAGTTAGAATTGTGAGATGCAAACTTGTATTTGCGAGAAAAAAGGCAGAATTGCAAGGTTTTATCTCACAATTCTGAGAAAAAATTTGAATTGCGAGATTTAAGCTTGCAGTTGTGAGAAAAGTCACAATTTTAAGTTTTTAATCTCACATATCTAAGAAAAAAAGTCAAAATTGTAAGAAAAACTTACAAGAAAAGTCCAAATTGTGAGAAACAAACTCGTATCTGCAAGAAAAAAGTCAGAATTGCAAGGTTTTATCTCACAATCCTAACTTTTTTTTTCTCGGAGTTTGTGAGATACAAACTTGAATTTGCAAGAAAAAAGTCAGAATTACGAGTTTTTATCTCACAATTCTAAGAAAAGTCTTGGAAGAATTGCAAGATTTAAGCTGGTAATCGCAAGAATAGTCAGAATTGCATGACACAAACTTGTATTTGTGAGAAAAAAGTCAGCATTGTGAGTTCTCTTACAAGAGGTCTCTCGTACTGCGTAAGTATCTTACGCTCGGGAAAAATCCTTTTCTGCGAGATATTGAAGCCAAAAATTATGCTTAATTTTGAAATAATGTAAAGTGCGTTGCAGCAGCATACAGACATAGGCAAAACAGCTTGCGTGCCTATTGGCTGCTCTGCGGCAACTGCAGCAGCCTATAGAGCGAGGCCTGGCGTGACGCCAGATCCAATGGGGGCATTTCGCGCCCTTTGCGTCGCTTCCCGCCTAAAAGGGCATGGTCTAGGTCTATAAAAACCGCTCGCAGGCAGCTATTATCTGGTTTTTCATCATCGAAGCAACCAGAGCGGATAATTTTTGGCTTCAATATCTCGCAGAAAAGGATTTTCCCCGAGCAGTACTCGTTCCCTCTCTAGAGAGAAACGAGGTTACGTTAGTAACCGAGTACGTTTTTATCTCAATTCTTAGAAAAAAAAAAGTCAGAATTGCGAGATTTAAGCTTGCAATTCCGAGAAAAGTCAGAATTGCAAGATACAAACTCATATTTCTAAGAAATTCTGACTTATTTCTTGCAAATTCAAGTTATCTCACATTTCAGAAAAAAAAAGTTCGAATTGTGAGATACAAACTTGTATTTGCGAGAAAAAAGTCAAAATTACGAGTTTTTATCTCAATTCTGACTTTATTTCTCGCAGTTTATCACGCAATTCTTAAAAAGTCAGAATTGTGAGTTTAAATTTCACAATTCTGACTTTATAACTCACAATTGCGCGTTTATGTCACACAATTCTGTGGAAAAAAAGTCCGAATTGCGAGAGAAAAGACAAAATTGTGAGTTTTTTTAATACATTTCAGCATTCATTTATGACTTGCTCGCAGGTCCAGTATAATTTTTAAGTGTCCAATCCATCAACAGGTTTAATAGAACAGGTTCACAAAACAATATGCACTGAAAGTATTAAGATTAGACTGAAGAAAATCAGGGACCAACTTAAATATAAACTTCAACTGGATATGCAGAGCTATAGGTGCTACACAAGGCCTTAGTAAATGCTCTTTTTGAGTTCTGAAGTAAATAGTGTTTGTTGACTTAATTGTTGTTCAATTGACTTTTATTGAATTCAAAAGATCGAGCAAAATGTATATTATTTGACCCATTTACATTGTGGGATCCATTACTCTCGTGTCCTCTTTTAATTACCTTCATATTTGACACAAGCCATGTCACCGATCCGTGTCACATGACTTACAATTGCCTTTCTGATTCTGCCTTCGTTCCCCTCCATGATTATCTGTAATGCAAATGTAATCGTTTCCTTTCATGAAACACTATCAGATTCCCGTTATCGATACAGTATTATGTTATTGCTATTGCTTGTGGCTGGGAAATACAATCCATGAGCTTATTTTCAGTTGTTGCATACCAGTAATCTTAATGCCACTGATTATTGACTCGAAGCAAGACCACAAACATATCGAGGCCCTTAAAGCTGAAACTTAAGAGCACATAATTTCCTACAATTTCCTTCGCCATATGCCTAAAAATCAACATACATTTTGCATTTAAATGGTTTTGGTTGTAATATTTGTGATGTGTTTTTTTTTTACTCAATGGTGGTATATAGTTATACGGGATAAATGTGGTTTAAGTTGCAGATACACACCAATACTAGTTGTTGGCAAAGGGACTCAATCAGTTGGCAATCAATGGTTTCGATGACATGAGGTGAAAGCGGCTGGAGCCATATGACAAAACTGAGCGTCTGTCATCGAGGCAGATCCGCTCAACTCTATAGTCAGATAGACGTCTCCTATACAAACCAAATACTTTCCTTTCATGTCACCAGAAAAAAAAAATACACAAATATCCCACACCATAGACACAGTGTCTCCTTTGTTGGATCCAAAAAAAAGATGAAGCAAATGATCAATGTTTCTTAGAGAACTACAATTTAAAAAAGTTACTGTACCTACTTCTGATTTTCTTTCTTAAATAATAATAATAATTTACATTTAATAAAAAATAATATGAAAAAAGTACACTACCAGTCAAAAGTTTTTGAACAGAAAGATTTTTAATGTTTTTTAAAGTCTCTTTTGCTCATCAAGCTTGATTCAAAAGTCAGCAAAAACAGATAAATTTTGAAATATTTTTACTATTTAAAACACCTGCTTTCTATTTTATTTTATTTTATTTTAAAATGTAATTTATTCCTGTGATTTCATAGCTTAATTTTTAACATCATTACTCCAGTCACATGATCCTTCAGAAATCATTCTAATATTCTGATTTGCTGCTCTAAAACATTTATTAATATTATTATGTTGAAAACAGCTGAGTAGATTTTTTTTTAATCAGTTTAAAACATCCTTGCTGAAAGTATTAATTTCTATTATTTCTTTCCCAAATAAATTATACTCCAAGATCTTGAATGGTATAGTGTATAATGTTACCTTTTAATCCTTACATTCAACAAATAACCTTGAAAAAATGTACTCAACTGTTTTAAATATTGATAATAGTAATAATACTAATAATAATGCATTTTTCTTGAACAGCAAATCAGCATATTAGAATGATTTCTGAAAGATCATGTGACACTGAGGACTGGAGTAATGATGCTGAAATTTTAGCTTTGATCACAGGAATAAATTACATTTTAAAATATATTCAAATAGAAAACAGTTATTTTAAATAGTAAAAAATATTTCAGAGTTTTACTGTTTTTGCTGTACTTTAGATCAAATAAATGCAGGCTTGCTGAGCAGAAGAGATTTGTTTAAAACAAAAACAAAAAAACTTACTGTTCAAAAACTTTTGACTGGTAGTGTATATGTGTCTTTTTATTTTTTATTGTATAATTTTTTTATTTATTTTACTATCCCCCTTTTTTAAAGAACAGTTTAGAATTATCTTCTACTAATTGATATTGATTCATAAAAAAGACTACTGTTAAAAAAAAAAATACATTGATTACTTTACCCTGTAATTTCAGGTCTATATACTCTATTTATTTTAAGGGGGCACGTTTAATTTGGTAACACTTTTCAATAATGTATCATTTTTAACATTCATTATTAATCTATTATGCCAAAAATAGCTAAAAATGCAAATATCATGTTCAAATTCAGTTATGTTCATGTCTTCATCAGTTTTTATAAAGTAGTTACTACATTTGGATTTTATCTCAAAACCGCAGTCGTGAGCTGGAGCGTTTTTTTTTTTTTTTTTTAATGTGAGGTACAAGTTGTACCAACGTACGACACGTCTCGGTGTAACACGAGCTGGAGCTTGAAGAGGTGGTCTGAGTTTGTCATCTGTATTAAAATGTCAAGATTAGCATCAGGTATGACATGAAAGAGGAGCTAATGATGTAGTTTCATACTCCAGCTTCTTGATTCCCGTTTAAATGACTGATCTTAATGTCTTCCCTGGTTCAGTTGATGACAGATGGTTTCGTTTTCCATCCCAGGCAGCTGAAGTCAAAGAATACAGTGGTGCACAGGAGAGACGAGCTGCGTAGGAAGCCAATCAGATCGGATCCAGACAGTCAGAACACGCCAGAGCTGCAGCAAACACGTGGATTGAAAAGAACCATGGTGGGACGTTGCTTCATGTTTAAAATTATTAACAACTAATATTATTAGTTAATTAGAATATACATAGGGGGTTCGAAAATCTGAGACCATTATTTTTCTAGTTTAGTAGTATTTATGTTTTTTGAAATACTGGAAATTTGATTTATTTCCAGGTTTGAAGAATTAGATAAATTCTGTCATCATTTAGTCCCCCTTAAGTTGTTCCAAACCTGTGAGAGTTTATTTCTTCTGTTGAGCAACAAAAGAAGATATTTTGAAGAATGTTGGTGGCCAATCAGTTTGACGGTAGCCATTGACTTCTGTTGTATTTTGCTTTTTTTTTTTTTTCCATATTATAGAAGTTAATGGCTACCGTCAACTGGTTAGTTACCAGTGTTTTTCAAAATATCTTTTTTCTTTTTCTTTTTACAAACTCTCACAGGTTTAAAACAACTTGAGGGTGAGTAAACGATGACAGACTTTTGATTTAAATTAGATTCTGGATCCCACATTTTTAGACCTTTGAACCCCACTGTTCATAATCTAATGTAATTATAAAAATAAATAAATGAAAGTTTTGGGGTTAGGTTATATTTAAAATGTGGGGGGGGGAAAAATAATATAATAATGCAAAGAAAAATTCTGAATTTATTATTTCTAGACCACTAATCATATAAGCAATTAATATTATCATTAATATTATAATATTGATAAAATAAATTCATTTAAAAAAATTATTGTTGTGCTGATCATATAATTTATACTTATTTACAATTGATATAATATTTTTTTTTAATTTATACTGTGTACAGAGATTTTTAGACTTGTCCCTACAGTTTATATTTAAAATATTTATATTAAAAAAAATAAATGAATAAATAAAAAAATATTTTGAATTTAAAAATGTGGAAAAAAATAAAAGAATATTGAAATGAATAAATAATATAATAATACAAAATATTCAGAATTATTTTTTCCTAAGCCTTAAAAATATAAGCAATTTTGTAAATATTGCAATATTAATAATATAAAGTAATTACAAAAGAAATAATAATAAAATAAAATAAGGTTTTGGGGTGTGTAAAAAAACACCAAAAATAATTGAAATAAAAAATAATATAACAATACAAAAATGCAGAATTCATTATTTCTAGGCCACTAATCAAATAAGCACTTTTGTGATATAATATTAATATAAAATTATTTTAAAAAATCAAATTTTTATTGTTGTGATTATCAAATAATTTATACTTATTTACAATTCATATAAATAATATTTATTTTAATGTATACCATGTACACAGATTTTTAGACTATTGTGCCACACATAATTTAATTTAATTATTAAATAAATATATCTGAAAGTTTTTGGGTTATGTAATATTGAAAAAATGTGGGGGAAAAATAAAAGAATATTGAAATAAATAAATAATATAATATAATATAATTTTTTTTAAAAATGCAGAATTCATTATTTTTAGGCCATTAATCATATAAGCAATTTTGTGAAATATTATAATATTAAAAATATTATAAAATATATCTTTTTTTAAATTATCGTGCTGATTATATAATTTATACTTTATTTACCATGTATTTTATTATTTCTTAATAATTAATATTTAATTTAATGGTAATACTTTACAGTAAGGTGTAATTTGTTAATATTTAATATATTAACTAACATGAACAAACAATGAACAATACATTTATTACACTATTCATCTTTGTTAATGCTGGTTAATAAAAATACAGTCGTTCATTGTTTGTTCAAGTTAGTTCACAGTGCATTAACTATTGTTAACAATATATTATAATAACACATTTGTAAATGCTGAAATTAACTAAGATTAATAAATGCTGTAGAAGTATTGCTCATTCTTAGTTCATGTAATGTTAGCTAATGAACATTATTGCAAAGTGTGACCATTTTAATTTACATTCAATGACATAACATGCACTTAAACATCAGTGGTTTCTCTCGTGCAGATGTTGGACGAAGAGGTTTGGGAACACAGAGAGGGTCAAAGCAGCAGTACCATCCCTTTAACAGGGGAAAGCAGCCACAGCGCCACCAAGAGGCCAAAGCCTGATGAAGCTCCTGCTTCAAGGTACAGTAGGTTTACTGCATCATTTTATATTATAAGACTCTGTTATCTTAACCAGTACATTATTTACCTAACATTTGTAATAGAGAGCTTCTGTGACAATTCTCTTTGATGGTTTAAAAACAGTATTTTTATGTTTTGTGTATTTGTGTGTGTGTGTGTGTGTGTGTGTGTGTGTGTGTGTGTGTGTGTGTGTGTGTGTGTGTGTGTGTGTGTGTGTGTGTGTGTGTGTGTGTGTGTATATATATAAAAAAACATGTATCTGCAATATAAATTTGAATGGTATATTAACACTTACATTGTTAAAGCAGAACACAGGAGTCTTCTGGATCGGGCTGCGTCATACTGTGAGGAGATTCAGGTTCTGAAAAAAGCTGAAAGATCTGCCCACAGACGGAAAGAGCAGAGGTGATTCAGGATTAATGCAATGCAATGTCTACTACCATATGCCAAAGAATATGGTGCAATGCAGGCTTATTGCTTTTAGACATGTTTACTGTTCACATTTTAAAGCTTTTCTTTAATACTGAGACGTCTTACTTTTTAAAGTGCAGAATTACTTGCTTATGATTAATAATGCCATAAAAAAACATAAATACGCAAGCACAAAAACATCATGTATAGTAACTATTTATCCACTCAATGACTGAATATATATCACTATAGTACAAAACAATGCTATTATTACCTTGTTAATATGAAATAATCAGTGCAATATGATTTTTTGGTTTGCATTTTTTTGTTATACACTGGAACAAAAGGGAAAACCTGCTTTTATACACAGTATACTGAATGTTGTTTTAATTACACTCTGCAGTACTTAATGCAAATATATATATATTTTTGTCTACTTGTGTTAATCAGACTTTTAATGTTAGAGATGTTAGGGGTGTGATTGTTACTAACTCTGTTACACTGGTCTATATTATATTTTGCATGTGAATTAATAAAAGCTCAGTGATTTGCTCTTAAAATTGAAGACCTTTTAAACCAATAACTGTTCATGCTCTGGTCAACACTGCCCTCTTCTGGAGTATTGCTGATCTCTGAAATCCCAAATGCATTTAATCCAATGCTTGAATTGGCTTGTAATGAGGAATTTAAGTCTGTTAGAGATTTGGTTGTAAGAACCAAGTTAAACAATGAATTAACCTTTTCTTTTTGTAATAGTATTATAGTTTTGTCTTGTTTGTAGTGTAATCAACGTTTGTACAAGCAGTACATGTGTTATGGAAGTAACACGTAGCTTTTTAATTATATTTTGGTAAATGAACGAAATGACTCGGAAAAAAGATTCGTTCATTTTGCTGAACGAGACTCGAAGATCTGAGTCGGTAAAATGATCCGAACTTCCCATCACTATTTCATAGGTTTAGCGTTATTTTGTCTGAGGCTGAGGAATACGTTAATTTGACTGGAAACACAAGAGACCGGAAATGTAATGTTTTTTTCTAGTTGTCATATGTGACCCTGGACCACAAAACCAGTCGTAAGAGGGACATTTTTGAAATTGAGATTGAGACATAATCGGAAAGCTGAATAAATACGCTTTCTATTTATGTGTGATGTGTGGTTTGTTAGGATAGGACAGTATTTGACCGAGATTCAACTATTTGAACATCTGAAAAAAAAAAAAAAATCTAAATATATATACTAATAAGACATTAAGTTTTGATGTATTTACGTTAGGAAATTTACAAAATACCTTTATAGAACATGATATTTACTTAATACCCTAATTCTTTTTAGCATAAAAGGAAAATCGATCATTTTGACCCAATGTATTTGTGGCTATTGCTACACATGCAACTTAAGACTGGTTTTGTGGTCCAGGCTCACATATATGAAATATGTAAGTTCAGTTGGCCACATGATGGCAGCACACTGCTTTTTGTTGCCATTTCATAAAAGTAGGCCACCAAATACAGGTGGGGATGAGAGGGCTGACCCTGTCTATGTTTAGACTCGTGTGATATTACTTATATTGGATAAGAAATTCGAACATTGTTGTTTTTACTTTTATTTTGGCCTCTATCATCACTGCATGCTAAACAGTGTCCATTTACGGTTTCAAAACAGACATTTGGATCGCTCAGTTGCAGCTGATGCAACAACATCTAATTTCTGAAACTGACAGCAATTACCCAGTTGAATACTTGGCTCAATTTTCGCAATTTGCACCTCATCTTTTCACGTGTGCTCGATGCTCGTGCCAGATTCTCTGCTGATTGTTCTCTCTTCTGCCTTACATTCATTGGCAGGTGGTTGGGGATTCAGAATACCATTCATGGTCAATGTGTCTCAGTGTGTTTTTGATGGATTGAGGCTGGGTTACAGCCTGAGACCACAGTGGAAATCTGGGATTCTTAACCTAAAATCTAAATCTGAAAATATTATTGAAATAAAAATGACTTGGTTGAAGTGTTGGAAAAAAAGAGATTGTTAAATAAATCAGAAAAAAAAATATTAAAATAATTTCTAATCACTAACAATCAATAATCAAAAGTGTAATACACTTTTTAGAATTGATTAAAAAAAAATTGCAGTACTAAGAAGGATATTTTTGGTAAGTAATAAGATGCTATCCCTGTATCTTTTAAATCTTATATTTTCTTGTTGATGATGGATTGTTCTTCCACTTGCCAGATCTCTAGAGCAAAGATGTGCATGAGCATCGTGTACTTCTAAGATTCTTAAGGAGAACAGAAGCCATAGAACAAATAAATACATAATGTTTCCCTGTTCTCTGGCTCTCTGGCTTACCTTTTGCATGTGTCTTGGGCAGTAAATCAGATCTTATCTGAGTCTCTGGCACGCTTCTTCTGGAGGGCTGCTCTGTTTAATTGCTCCGTAACTGGAGTTGAAAGGGGACAGGGTGGCTGATGCTGAGGTCAACGAGTGCTCGCTAACCCCAGCGCTTTCGTAGTTTGGTGACACAATTTAAGATCTGTGTCTGTGCATATAAGTGTATTAAATATATTTTGTGTTTGGGTTTTTGTTTTGTTTTATGTTTGTTCTCTTTTGTTTTTTTTTGTTTTGTTTTTTTGTTTTGTTCTGTTTACAATTTTGTGTGTGTGTTTGTTTGTTTTTCCCTGCTTTTGTTTTGTTTGCATGTGTCTGTTCATATCTTTTTTGTTTGGGTTTTTGTTTTGTAGTGTCCTTTTTGTTTGTTTTTGTTTTCCTTTCATTTTTGTTTTCTTTCTTTCGTTTTGTTTTGTTCGGTTATATTTTTGTTTTGGGTTTTTTGTTTGTCTGTTTACAGGTTTTTATGTTTTGTGCTGTCCTTTTTTATTAGTTTGTGTGTGTGTTGTTTTGACCTGCTTTTGTTTTGTCATGTGTGTTTATATATGTACAATAAATATCTTTTGTGTTTGGGTGTTGTTTGTTTTGTAGTAAGTTTTTTGTTTGTTTTTGTTTTCCTTTGATTTTTTTTTCCTGGTGATTTTGGAGTTTTGTTTTGTTCTGTTTTATTTCGTTTTGTTCTGTTTTCAGGGGTTTTTTTTGTGTCGTCCTTTTTTTATATATGTTTTTGGGGGGGTTTGTTTTGCCCTGCTTTTTTGTTTGCTAAAATCTGTTCTGTGCAATAAATATCATTTGTTTGGGTTTTTGTTTGAAGTGTCTTTTTTGTTTGTGTTTGATTTTGTTTTCCTTTGATTTTTGTTTTGTCCTTTTTTTGTGTGCATTCTTTTTGTTTTGTTTGCATGTGTCTTGTTTATATATGTACAATAAATGTTTTTCATGTTTGGATTATTGTTTTGTAGTGTCTCCTTTTTTTCCTTTTTTTGTTTTGTTCTGTTTTATTTTTGTTTTGTTTTCTGTTTTGTGTGTGTGTTTTGGTTTGTGTCATCCTTTTTTTATTTGTTTTTTTTGTTTGCATCTGTCTGTTCATATATGTGCAATAAATATCTTTTGTGTTTAGGTTTTTATTTTAGAGTGTATTTTTTGTTTGTTTTTGTTTTCTTCTGTTTTGGGGTTTGTGGTCTGTTTTATTTGAATTTAGTTTTCGTGTGTGTGTGTGTGTGTGTGTGTGTGTGTGTGTGTGTGTGTGTGTGTGTGTGTGTGTGGTTTGTGTCATCCTTTTTTATTTTTATAAATTTTTTTTGTGTGTTTTGCCCTGCTTTTTTGTTTGTACCTGTCTGTTCATATATGTGCAATAAATATCTTCTGTGTCTGGGTTTTTGTTCTGCAGTGTTTTTTGTTTGTTTTTGTTTTACTCAGATTTTTGTTTTCAGTTTTTTGTGTGTTTTGTGCTGTCTTTTTTATTAGTTTTTTTTTGTGTGCATTCTTGTTTTGTTTGCATGTGCTCTGTTTGGCTTTTTTGTTTTGTGTTGTCATTTTCTGTATTCCTTTGATTTATCGTTTTCTTTTGTTTCTGGGTTTTTGTGTTCTTTTTTATTTTTGCTTTGTTTTATTTTGTTTTGTTTGCACGTGTCTGTTTAGATATGTGCAATAAATAGCTTTAGTTTTGTCGGTTTTGTTTTGTGCTGTCCATTTAGATTTTTGCTCTTTTTAATTTGATTTTTGTTTTGATTTGATTTGCTTTGCTTTGATTGCATGTGTCTGTTCAAATAATCACAGTTAATATATCTTTTGTAAAAGTTCTTTAGCCAAATGCATGCCATTAATTTAATTGCTAATGGCACTACTTCACTACTCTTAAGTTATATTATGTGCTTAGAGTGTTTTACTTTTTACTAGCAACCTGACAAGATGCCGTAGTAACAGTTGTAAATTCACTCAAAACATTTTCCATCATGGTGATGAGTTTTGCAAAAGTACGAATCTGCAAAATCTATTAAACAGGTTCTTGTTTAGACTTGAGCTCAGTCTGTAAGTCATTTTGCAGGAGTCTTTTCTAATATTATGTTATGAACCTGGTGATGTCATTGTGATACACAATTCACATTGGGGTTATTTTTGGAAGTCAAGAACAAGATCTGCCTGTATCTTTTTGCGCTTCTAAAATGAAAGCAACAAAGTGTTCCACAGGTTTTTTTTTCTTTCTTTTCTTTTTGTTATGAAGACATTCTTTCAGCTTGTAATGTTGCTTTGGTTCATGCATCTGCACTTATAAAGGAGATTTAAGAATGTTTAATACCCAAGCACTCCAGACCTTCATACTAGTGTCTTAAGAAATGGAGGAAGCAAAATGTGTTTCAGTGGCTGAATATGCTTAAAAATATACATGCTCAAAGAACAACGATTCTCCAAAATATCTACAAGTCTGATGCTTTGCTCTTTCAGATGATGTTGATTTAAGGTGATGCATGGTCCAACCAAACAACCATTGTGTGTCAAATGATGCCACGGTTAAAGGCTGCATTTTAAGTGGAAGTGCATGTTTGTTGTCCTTTTTTCTCATGCTTTTGCCCGTTCTGCATGGCAGGTACAAAACAAAAATACCTTTTTGTACATTCACATATTGCTGTGTATTTACATGCATGTCCACTTAAAATCTCAGCCTTTGCTCTTGCCCTTGGGTATTCAATTTTTGTCCCATTTCTGCTGTTTGTACAGTGCATAACCATTTGTTGAATGTTGGTTGGAGCTTGCGTCTTACCTTAAATCAACACCAACTAAAAGAGTGGCTGATTGATTTGCAATTTCATTATGGTGTACCTCATTGTCAAACAAAGTCACCGGTCTCTTGTTTCTGTTTTGGAAATGGTGCATTAACACGCTAAAACACAAGGCCCTGGCAGAACAACACGTGCTGTTGACCCGGACAATCCCTCCGCTTTTGGAGCATTTCATGCGCGAGGACTGGTGCATTAAACACTAGCGTGCTTATCATTCTTTTCTTGTGATATGTGTCTGAAGAGCTCGGCGGTGATTTTAAGACTATTTAGTATCGTCTTGGAGAGATGTTTGGCTTTTCAGAGCGATCTTACATTACGGTTTTGGAGCTCACGTGAAGAAACGAGGGACAGACTGTCTGGCGCGGTTTGCTTGTTGAATACAAGCAAAGTCATTTTTCTTGACTTGGAATTGTTTTCAAATGTTATCACAGGCTCAGCTTTTGTCATTGGTTTGTTTTGCTTTGTGTGTTTTGGTTTGTTTTTACTTTGTCAAAGTATGTTGTTTTTGTCATTCTTTTTTGTGCTTTGTTTCTTATTTGTCATTCCTTTGTTTCACTTTTTGTTTTCCTTTTTGCTTT